>NC_048566.1:11619058-11631558 GCF_013265735.2 Oncorhynchus mykiss | reverse complement strand
AGACCAAAGTTTATGGAGATTTATGAGATCATCGAGCTTGGGTCCTAACCAAGGTCGTAGCCGAGGTCAGTCCCTCTGTCACGACTGGAAGGAGATGGACTGAGCCAGAACTGTCCTGTGTTTGTCTGACCAAGTGTCTGTCTGGGTTCACACGTCTCACTGTAGGAACCAACGGCTAGCTCATCTGCTTCTCATCAAGTTCAACTGTGGTATTTGGGTGTTGTGATGTTGGAGAGGTACAAGACAGGGATGTCCTCTCTCTCCTTTGCTCTTTGTTTAGCGTTAAAAGGGGTTTAGAGTTAAAGGGGAAGCTCACCAATTTTTTTTTACATGTAGACTTATTTTCACTCTTTCTGTGATTGTAGTTGAGCCCCAAAACCATTTTTTTTTTCGTAACAGAAATTTGCCCTAATTACAATGCGTTATGAAAATGTGCCTGAAGCATGTTATAAAGCATGTTATAAAGCATGTTATAAAGCATGTTATAAACTATGTTATAAAGCATGTTATAAAGCATGTTATAAAGCATGTTATAAACTATGTTATAAAGCATGTTATAAAGCATGTTATAAAGCATGTTATAAACCACTGCAAACCAACTCATTGTACGTTAGAGGTGTTTAAAGCCCAGCTCTACGTTACACAAAGCCTTTACTGATGGTTTATACTGTATGTCTCTCTGTGCTCCGTGTAGACCCGGTCCAGTCAGTCTCAGTGCTGTTGGAGCTGCAGGATATCCTGTTGAGGACGGGTCTGAAGGATCGGAGCCGTCTGCTGCTGGGGCCTTTCTCCTGTAGCGCCGCCCTAGAGGCCAGGTGGTGTAGGCACAGCAGCAGTCCTGAACCTGAGACTGGGACCCCTAAACTACTGCTGGACCTGAAGGGAGGCCTACTGCAGGTGAGAGGGAACACCCACAATCCTCTGGTTGGAGGCTCCCTGATTTCCTACTCATTCCTTCCTGATTCCGGGAATTCTTCCAACCAGGTTTTCTGGGAAACTAACAAAATTTAGAGAAATGTATCAGATTATTTACAACCCTGTGTGCCATTCTCACCCTAATTCAGTAACATAGAGTTAGTCCACCTTTCTGTCAGAGATCTGATGAGACCAAACATTTTCCCCATACTGTCATTCATCACCCTAATGATCTCACCCTAATGACCTCTACTGGTTATTCATCACTCTAATGACCTCTACTAATGACCTCTACTGGTTATTCATCACCCTAATGACCTCACCCTAATGACCTCTACTGGTTATTCATCACCCTAATGACCTCTACTGGTTATTCATCACTCTAATGACCTCTACTAATGACCTCTACTGGTTATTCATCACCCTAATGACCTCTTACTGGTTATTCATCACTTTAATGACTGTTAGGGGTCGACTGGTACTTCTACTGTTAGGGATCGACTGGTACTTCTACTGTTAGGGATCGACTGGTACTTCTACTGTTAGGGTGAAGACTGGTACTTCTACTGTTAGGGATCGACTGGTACTTCTACTGTTAGGGATCGACTGGTACTTCTACTGTTAGGGATCGACTGGTACTTCTACTGTTAGGGATCGACTGGTACTTCTACTGTTAGGGATCGACTGGTACTTCTACTGTTAGGGTGAAGACTGGTACTTCTACTGTTAGGGTACAGACTGGTACTTCTACTGTTAGGGTACAGACTGGTACTTCTACTGTTAGGGTACAGACTGCTACCTCTACTGTTAGGGTACAGACTGGTACTTCTACTGTTAGGCTGAAGACTGGTACTTCTACTGTTAGGGTACAGACTGGTACTTCTACTGTTAGGGTACAGACTGGTACTTCTACTGTTAGGGTGAAGACTGCTACCTCTACTGTTAGGGTACAGACTGGTACTTCTACTGTTAGGGTACAGACTGGTACTTCTACTGTTAGGGTACAGACTGGTACTTCTACTGTTAGGGATCGACTGGTACTTCTACTGTTAGGGATCAACTGGTACTTCTACTGTTAGGGATCGACTGGTACTTCTACTCTTTGGGTGAAGACTGGTACTTCTACTGTTAGGGTACAGACTGGTACTTCTACTGTCAGGGTACAGACTGGTACTTCTACTGTTAGGGATCGACTGGTACTTCTACTGTTAGGCTGAAGACTGGTACTTCTACTGTCAGGGTACAGACTGGTACTTCTACTGTTAGGGTACAGACTGGTACTTCTACTGTTAGGGATCGACTGGTACTTCTACTGTCAGGGTACAGACTGGTACTTCTACTGTTAGGGTACAGACTGGTACTTCTACTGTTAGGGATCGACTGGTACTTCTACTGTTAGGGATCGACTGGTACTTCTACTGTTAGGGTGAAGACTGGTACTTCTACTGTTAGGGTACAGACTGGTACTTCTACTGTTAGGGTACAGACTGGTACTTCTACTGTTAGGGTACAGACTGGTACTTCTACTGTTAGGGTGAAGACTGCTACCTCTACTGTTAGGGTACAGACTGGTACTTCTACTGTTAGGCTGAAGACTGGTACTTCTACTGTTAGGGTACAGACTGGTACTTCTACTGTTAGGGTACAGACTGGTACTTCTACTGTTAGGGTGAAGACTGCTACCTCTACTGTTAGGGTACAGACTGGTACTTCTACTGTTAGGGTACAGACTGGTACTTCTACTGTTAGGGTGAAGACTGCTACCTCTACTGTTAGGGTACAGACTGGTACTTCTACTGTTAGGGTACAGACTGGTACTTCTACTGTTAGGGATCGACTGGTACTTCTACTGTTAGGGATCAACTGGTACTTCTACTGTTAGGGAGCGACTGGTACTTCTACTCTTTGGGTGAAGACTGGTACTTCTACTGTTAGGGTACAGACTGGTACTTCTACTGTTAGGGTACAGACTGGTACTTCTACTGTCAGGGTACAGACTGGTACTTCTACTGTTAGGGATCGACTGGTACTTCTACTGTTAGGCTGAAGACTGGTACTTCTACTGTCAGGGTACAGACTGGTACTTCTACTGTTAGGGATCGACTGGTACTTCTACTGTCAGGGTACAGACTGGTACTTCTACTGTTAGGGTACAGACTGGTACTTCTACTGTCAGGGTACTGCTGTAAGTGTTCCACATTACAACAGGGGGAAACTTCTTGACGTTTTGTCTAATGCACTTATTGCGAGCCATTAACAGAAAGATCAGTCACAACTCAACACTTAATACATAATCATACATTTCCTTCTGCAAATACGGAGTGTTTGTGGTGTTTTAATGAAGTCTTCTACAAAAACCACCCAAATTCCTCCAAACTTGAGAAATACCCACATTTTCCTGTTTGTACGTTTAGTCACCCTCCTCCACAGCAGAGTAGAGCCCAGTCTGGTTCTGTGTCTCAACTATTTTTTTGACTCAGAGATTCCTGCCTTCCTGTCCAAACCCCATCCCCAACACAACCCCCCCCCCATCCTTAACCCCCAATCTCAACCCCAACCCCCAGCCCATCCCCAACCCCATCATTAACCCCCAACCCCATCTCAAACTCTCAACCCCATCCCCAACCCCATCCTTAACCCTCACCCCCAACCCAATCCCATCCTTAACCCCCAACCCCATCCCGAACTCTACCCTCTCCTTAACCCCTAACCCCATCCTTAACCCCTAACCCCATCCTTAACTCCATCCTTAACCCTCAGCCCCAACCCCATCCTTAATCTCCAAACCAATCCTTAACCCCCAACCCCATTCTTAACCCCCAACCACATCCTTAACCCCCAAACCAATCCTTAACCACCAACCCATCCTTAACCCCCAACCCCATCCTTAACCCCCAAACCCATCCTTTATCCCCAACCCCACCCTTAACCCCCAACCCCATCCTTAACCCCCAACCCCACCCTTAACCCCCAACCCCATCCTTAATCCCCAACCCCACCCTTAATCCCCAAACCCATCCTTAACCCCCAACCCCATCCTTAACCCCCAACCCCATCCTTAACCCACAAACCCATCCTTAGTCCCCAAACCCATCCTTAACCCTCACCCCAACCCCAACAACTCAACACTTAATACATAATCATACACTTCCTTCTGCAAATACAGAGGTTTGGGTTTGTGGTGTTTTAATGAAGTCTTCTACAAAAACCGCCCAAATTCCTCCAAACTTGAGAAATACCCACATTTTCCTGTTTGTACGTTTAGTCACCCTCCTCCACAGCAGAGTAGAGCCCAGTCTGGTTCTGTGTCTCAACTGTTTTTTGACTCAGAGATTCCTGCCTTCCTGTCCAAACCCATTCCCCAAGCCCCAGCCCAACCCCCCACCCCATTCTTATCCCCCTGCCCCATACTTAACCCCCAATCTCAACCCCAACCCCCAGCCCATCCCCAACCCCATCATTAACCCCCAACCCCATTCCAAACTCTCAATACCATCCCCATCCCCAACCCCACCCTTAACCCTCACCCCCAACCCCTTCCCAAACTCTACCCTCTCCTTAACCCCCAACCCCAGCCTCAAACCCAACCCAATCCCCAACCCCATCCTTAACCCCCAACCCATCCTTAACCCCCAACCCCATCCTTAACCCTCAAACCCATCCTTAACCCCAACCCCATCCTTAACCCCAAACCCATCCTTAACCCCTAACCCCATCCTTAACCACTAACCCCATCCTTAACCCCCAACCCCATCCTTAACCCTCAAACCCATCCTTAACCCCAACCCCATCCTTAACCCCAAACCCATCCTTAACCCCTAACCCCATCCTTAACCACTAACCCCATCCTTAACCCCCAAACCCATCCTTAACCCTCAGCCCCAACCCCCTCCTTAAACCCCAACCTTTACCCCCAACCCTTAATTCCCAACCCCATCCTTAACCCCCAACCCCAACCTTAACCCCATCCTACCCTGTACAGTAGTACCCTGTCTTGTAATATTCTCCTTGTGTGTGTTTAGGTGTTCTGGGGCCAGGAGCATGTAAACTGTCTGTGGCTGGTGTATGAACACCTGCAGGCCTACCTCCAGAGGAACCAGGGATCTGGGTCAGGGGCTGGGACTGGGTCTGGGTTTGGGTCTGGGACTGGGTTTGGGGCTGGGACTGGGTCAGGGGCTGGGACTGGGTCTGGGTTTGGGGCTGGGTCTGGGACTGGGTCTGAAGAGGAAAAGACCCCCATTGACACCCAGTCACCCCCCTCCCCTGAATCCCCCTCCCCCAGGACAGAACACAGCTCTGACGACCTCCGCACCGGGCTGTTCCAATACATACAGAACTCAGGTAACCATCATACCTCACTACTACCTATTCACCTGTTTCTCAGGTAATAACGCACTGTTACTATCTATTAGATACAGGTAATAACACACTGTTACTATCTATTAGATACAGGTAATAACACACTGTTACTATCTATTAGATACAGGTAATAACACACTGTTACTATCTATTAGATACAGGACTCAGGTAATAACACACTGTTACTATCTATTAGATACAGGTAATAACACACTGTTACTATCTATTAGATACATGACTCAGGTAATAACACACAGTTACTATCTATTAGATACAGGACTCAGGTAATAACACACTGTTACTATCTATTAGATACAGGACTCAGGTAATAACACACTGTTACTATCTATTAGATACAGGACTCAGGTAATAACACACTGTTACTATCTATTAGAAACAGGACTCAGGTAATAACACACTGTTACTATCTATTAGATACAGGACTCAGGTAATAACACACTGTTACTATCTATTAGATACAGGACTCAGGTAATAACACACTGTTACTATCTATTAGATACAGGACTCAGGTAATAACACACTGTTACTGTCTATTAGATACAGGACTCAGGTAATAACACACTGTTACTATCTATTAGATACAGGTAATAACACACTGTTACTATCTAATAGATACAGGACTCAGGTAATAACACACTGTTACTATCTATTAGAAACAGGACTCAGGTAATAACACACTGTTACTATCTATTAGATACAGGACTCAGGTAATAACACACTGTTACTATCTATTAGATACAGGTAATAACACACTGTTACTATCTATTAGATACAGGACTCAGGTAATAACACACAGTTACTATCTATTAGATACAGGGCTCAGGTAATAACACACTGTTACTATCTATTAGATACAGGACTCAGGTAATAACACACTGTTACTATCTATTAGATACAGGACTCAGGTAATAACACACTGTTACTATCTATTAGATACAGGACTCAGGTAATAACACACTGTTACTATCTATTAGATACAGGACTCAGGTAATAACACACTGTTACTATCTATTAGATACAGGTAATAACACACTGTTACTATCTATTAGATACAGGTAATAACACACTGTTACTATCTATTAGATACAGGTAATAACACACTGTTACTATCTATTAGATACAGGACTCAGGTAATAACACACTGTTACTATCTATTAGATACAGGTAATAACACACTGTTACTATCTATTAGATACAGGACTCAGGTAATAACACACTGTTACTATCTATTAGATACAGGACTCAGGTAATAACACACTGTTACTATCTATTAGATACAGGTAATAAAACACTGTTACTATCTATTAGATACAGGACTCAGGTAATAACACACTGTTACTATCTATTAGATACAGGACTCAGGTAATAACACACTGTTACTATCTATTAGATACAGGTAATAAAACACTGTTACTATCTATTAGATACAGGACTCAGGTAATAACACACTGTTACTATCTATTAGATACAGGTAATAACACACTGTTACTATCTATTAGATACAGGTAATAACTCACTGTTACTATCTATTAGATACAGGACTCAGGTAATAACACACTGTTACTATCTATTAGAAACAGGACTCAGGTAATAACACACTGTTACTATCTATTAGATACAGGACTCAGGTAATAACACACTGTTACTATCTATTAGATACAGGACTCAGGTAATAACACACTGTTACTATCTATTAGATACAGGTAATACAACACTGTTACTATCTATTAGATACAGGACTCAGGTAATAACACACTGTTACTATCTATTAGATACAGGTAATAACACACTGTTACTATCTATTAGATACAGGACTCAGGTAATAACACACTGTTACTATCTATTAGATACAGGACTCAGGTAATAACACACTGTTACTATCTATTAGATACAGGTAATAACACACTGTTACTATCTATTAGATACAGGACTCAGGTAATAACACACTGTTACTATCTATTAGAAACAGGACTCAGGTAATAACACACTGTTACTATCTATTAGATACAGGAAATAACACACTGTTACTATCTATTAGATACAGGACTCAGGTAATAACACACTGTTACTATCTATTAGATTACAGGTAATAACACACTGTTATTATCTATTAGATACAGGACTCAGGTAATAACACACTGTTACTATCTATTAGATACAGGACTCAGGTAATAACACACTGTTACTATCTATTAGATACAGGACTCAGGTAATAGCAGAGATAGCCTGCAAAGTAATGTCATACTCTCCAGGTCCATACCCAAACAGTTCGAACTACTAATTTTGAAAATTACTCTCTCCAGAAATAAGTCTCTCACTGTTGCCGCCTGCTACCGACCCCCCTCAGCTCCCAGCTGTGCCCTGGACACCATTTGTGAATTGATCGCCCCCCATCTAGCTTCAGAGTTTGTTCTGTTAGGTGACCTAAACTGGGATATGCTTAACACCCCGGCAGTCCTACAATCTAAGCTAGATGCCCTCAATCTCACTCAAATCATCAAGGAACCCACCAGGTACAACCCTAACTCTGTAAACAAGGGCACCCTCATTGACGTCATCCTGACCAACTGGCCCTCCAAATACACCTCCGCTGTCTACAACCAGGATCTCAGCGATCACTGCCTCATTGCCTGTATCCGCTACGGAGCCGCAGTCAAACGACCACCCCTCATCACTGTCAAACGCTCCCTAAAACACTTCTGTGAGCAGGCCTTTCTAATCGACCTGGCCCGGGTATCCTGGAAGGACATTGACCTCATCCCGTCAGTTGAGGATGCCTGGTCTTTCTTTAAAAGTAACTTCCTCACCATTTTAGATAAGCATGCTCCGTTCAAAAAATGCAGAACTAAGAACAGATATAGCCCCTGGTTCACTCCAGACCTGACTGCCCTCGACCAGCACAAAAACATCCTGTGGCGGACTGCGCTAACATCGAATAGTCCCCGCGATATGCAACTGTTCAGGGAAGTCAGGAACCAATACACACAGTCAGTCAGGAAAGCTAAAGCCAACTTCTTCAGGCAGAAGTTTGCATCCTGTAGCTCCAACTCCAAAAAGTTCTGGGACACTGTGAAGTCCATGGAGAACAAGAGCACCTCCTCCCAGCTGCCCACTGCACTGAGACTAGGTAACATGGTCACCACCGATAAATCCATGATTATCGAAAACTTCAACAAGCATTTCTCAACGGCTGGCCATGCCTTCCGCCTGGCTACTCCAACCTCGGACAACAGCTCCCCCCCCCCCGCAGCTACTCGCCCAAGCCTCTCCAGGTTCTCCTTTACCCAAATCCAGATAGCAGATGTCCTGAAAGAGCTGCAAAACCTGGACCCGTACAAATCAGCTGGGCTGGACAATCTGGACCCTCTATTCCTGAAACTATCCGCCGCCATTGTCGCAACCCCTATTACCAGCCTGTTCAACCTCTCTTTCATATCGTCTGAGATCCCCAAGGATTGGAAAGCTGCCGCAGTCATCCCCCTCTTCAAAGGGGGCGACACCCTGGACCCAAACTGTTACAGACCTATATCCATCCTGCCCTGCCTATCTAAGGTCTTCGAAAGCCAAGTCAACAAACAGGTCACTGACCATCTTGAATCCCACCGTACCTTCTCCGCTGTGCAATCTGGTTTCCGAGCCGGTCACGGGTGTACCTCAGCCACGCTCAAGGTACTAAACGATATCATAACCGCCATCGATAAAAGACAGTACTGTGCAGCCGTCTTCATAGACCTTGCCAAGGCTTTCGACTCTGTCAATCACCGTATTCTTATCGGCAGACTCAGTAGCCTCGGTTTTTCGGATGACTGCCTTGCCTGGTTCACCAATTACTTTGCAGACAGAGTTCAGTGTGTCAAATCGGAGGGCATGCTGTCCGGTCCTCTGGCAGTCTCTATGGGGGTGCCACAGGGTTCAATTCTCGGGCCGACTCTTTTCTCTGTATATATCAATGATGTTTCTCATGCTGCGGGCGATTCCCTGATCCACCTCTACGCAGACGACACCATTCTATATACTTCCGGCCCGTCCTTGGACACTGTGCTATCTAACCTCCAAACGAGCTTCAATGCCATACAGCACTCCTTCCGTGGCCTCCAACTGCTCTTAAACGCTAGTAAAACCAAATGCATGCTTTTCAACCGTTCGCTGCCTGCACCCGCACGCCTGACCAGCATCACCACCCTGGATGGTTCCGACCTTGAATATGTGGACATCTATAAGTACCTAGGTGTCTGGCTAGACTCTAAACTCTCCTTCCAGACCCATATCAAACATCTCCAATCGAAAATCAAATCAAGAGTCGGCTTTCTATTCCGCAACAAAGCCTCCTTCACTCACGCCGCCAAACTTACCCTAGTAAAACTGACTATCTTACCGATCCTCGACTTCGGCGACGTCATCTACAAAATTGCTTCCAACACTCTACTCAGCAAACTGGATGCAGTTTATCACAGTGCCATCCGTTTTGTCACTAAAGCACCTTATACCACCCACCACTGCAACTTGTATGCTCTAGTCGGCTGGCCCTCGCTACATATTCGTCGCCAGACCCACTGGCTCCAGGTCATCTACAAGTCCATGCTAGGTAAAGCTCCGCCTTATCTCAGTTCACTGGTTACGATGGCAACACCCATCCGTAGCACGCGCTCCAGCAGGTGTATCTCACTGATCATCCCTAAAGCCAACACCTCATTTGGCCGCCTTTCGTTCCAGTTCTCTGCTGCCTGTGACTGGAACGAATTGCAAAAATCGCTGAAGTTGGAGACTTTTATCTCCCTCACCAACTTCAAACATCTGCTATCCGAGCAGCTAACCGATCGCTGCAGCTGTACATAGTCTATTGGTAAATAGCCCACCCTTTTTCACCTACCTCATCCCCATACTGTTTTTATTTATTTATTTTTATTTTTCTGCTCTTTTGCACACCAATCTCTACCTGTACATAACCATCTGATCATTTATCACTCCAGTGTTAATCTGCATAATTGTAATTATTTGCCTACCTTCTCATGCCTTTTGCACACAATGTATATATAGACTCTCCTTTTTTTCTACTGTGTTATTGACTTGTTAATTGTTTACTCCATGTGTAACTCTGTGTTGTCTGTTCACACTGCTATGCCTTATCTTGGCCAGGTCGCAGTTGCAAATGAGAACTTGTTCTCAACTAGCCTACCTGGTTAAATAAAGGTGAAATAAAAAAAATAAATAAAAAAAATAACACACTGTTACTATCTATTAGATACAGGTAATAACACACTGTTACTATCTATTAGATACAGGTAATAACGCACTGTTATTATCTAATAGATACAGGTAATAACACACCTCATTACGGTCAACATGGCAACAGGACAGCAGAATATGGAGACGTTGGTGTGAAAGACCTTTATAATTATATAAGGTGGTGGTGGAACAGAACGAGTTCCCAAACACACTTCAGCCCCGCTTGAACAGAAAGGGGATCGGGGCTTCTGCATGTGGAATAGAACGAGTTCCCAAACAGAAAGGGGATCAGGGCTTCTGCATGTGGAATAGAACGAGTTCCCAAACAGAAAGGGGATCGGGGCTTCTGCATGTGGAATAGAACGAGTTCCCAAACAGAAAGGGGATCGGGGCTTCTGCATGTGGAATAGAACGAGTTCCCAAACAGAAAGGGGATCGGGGCTTCTGCATGTGGAATAGAACGAGTTCCCAAACAGAAAGGGGATCAGGGCTTCTGCATGTGGAATAGAACGAGTTCCCAAACAGAAAGGGGATCAGGGCTTCTGCATGTGGAATAGAACGAGTTCCCAAACAGAAAGGGGATCAGGGCTTCTGCATGTGGAATAGAACGAGTTCCCAAACAGAAAGGGGATCAGGGCTTCTGCATGTGGTCTCAGAGAGGAAGACATTACGTCTGTTTCCAGTAAAACACAGTTTGTTCTCCTCCCTGGACACGCTGTCTTCCTCCCGGACTCTCACACACGGTGGAGAGAGATCAAACCCTCTCCTCGCCCTCTCAGCTATCTGCCCTGTCAGCCGTGGTCAGTCAGCCTCTCCTCTCCCTCTCAGCTATCTGCCCTGTCAGCCGTGGTCAGTCAGCCTCTCCTCTCCCTATCAGCTATCTGCCCTGTCAGCTATCTGCCCTGTCAGCCGTGGTCAGTCAGTCTCTCCTCTCCCTATCAGCTATCTGCCCTGTCAGCTATCTGCCCTGTCAGCCGTGGTCAGTCAGCCTCTCCTGTCCCTGTCAGCTATCTGCCCTGTCAGCCGTGGTCAGTCAGCCTCTCCTGTCCCTGTCAGCTATCTGCCCTGTCATCCGTGGTCAGTCAGCCTCTCCTCTCCCTGTCAGCTATCTGCCCTGTCAGCCGTGGTCAGTCAGTCTCTCCTGTCCCTGTCAGCTATCTGCCCTGTCAGCCGTGGTCAGTCAGTCTCTCCTCTCCCTGTCAGCTATCTGCCCTGTCAGCCGTGGTCAGTCAGTCTCTCCTGTCCCTGTCAGCTATCTGCCCTGTCAGCCGTGGTCAGTCAGCCTCTCCTCTCCTTGTTTGTTGCATCGTTCCTCTGGTCTCTGATGCATTTAATACAGCTCTTTCCTCTTAATGGAGACAGGAGGCCTTCCTTCCCAGCAGTAAAAACAGTAGAGAGTCTGTCTGCAACATGTTGTGACCGACGGCCAGGGAGCTGGTGCTGGGTGGGGGGGTCCTCAGACCTGGGTTCAAATAGCATCCGTTTTGTTACTTTGACTCTTTGATTGTTCGTGCCTTTGAGTAGCTAGCTGGACAGGAAGTGTGACTTTTGGGATGACACCATTGGTTCCACGGTGCCAGGCGAGCTCAAACAACGAGCCCAGATTAGAGAAAACAATACTAGTATCAGTCAGTTCTAACCGTAGTCCTGAGGCCACGGTGACGGGAGGCAGGAAGTAGCAGCTGTGGTCGGAACGTTCCCTAGAAGTGCCAGGTAGTCCTGAGGCCACGGTGTCGGGAGGCAGGAAGTAGCAGCTGGGTCGGTACGTTCCCTAGAAGTGCCAGGTAGTCCTGAGGCCACGGTGGCAGGAAGTAGCAGCTGGGTCGGTACGTTCCCTAGAAGTGCCAGGTAGTCCTGAGGCCACGGTGACGGGAGGCAGGAAGTAGCAGCTGGGTCGGTACGTTCCCTAGAAGTGCCTGGTAGTCCTGAGGCCACGGGGACGGGAGGCAGGAAGTAGCAGCTGGGTCGGTATGTTCCCT
>NC_048566.1:11569058-11614058 GCF_013265735.2 Oncorhynchus mykiss | reverse complement strand
GGGTGGAGAGGGGGGAGATGGGCGGAGAGGGGGAGATGGGGGGTTACTCACGCTCTGCTAAGCCAGGGGGGTTGGAGGGAGATGGGGGGAGAGGGTGAGAGGGGGTTGGGGGAGAGGAGGAGAAGGGGGAGATGGGTGGAGAGGGGGGAGATGGGCGGAGAGGGGGAGATGGGGGGTTACTCACGCTCTGCTAAGCCAGGGGGGTTGGAGGGAGATGGGGGGAGAGGGGAGATGGGGGGTTGGGGGGAGAGGGGGAGATGAGGAGGGGAGATGAGGAGGGGAGATGGGGGGGAGAGAGGAGATGGGGGAGATGGGGGGGTGCACGTGGGGACTGTTAGAACAAAGATCTTTGTCATTAGCCAGATCCTCAACTCTCTCTCATTCTGATCCCATATTTCAGCCCCCCGGCGCTCTGGGATTTTGATTTGCTTTTCTTCATATGTAAACTTCAGAAGGGCTCGATGAATTAATGAGTTGTTTTATTATATTTCTCAGAAGGCAGAGAAAGTACAGTTACAGGGAACGGAAATGCAGCCATAAAAAAACGTTCCCGAAACAGGAACGACTCCGTTCGCTTCCAAAGAATTTAATTTACTTCTCATGAAGAGCTGGGTTGAACAGGGGAGTAAAGGGGGGGGGGGGGGGGGGGGGGAGAGGAGGTGGTGTCATTTCTCAGGGCTCTAAAATTACCATGTGGCCACATGGAGAGAGGGGGGCATGGAGCTGGTCTGAACTCACTGTTTCACTCTGGGCAGGACCCCTTTTATACCTAGAGGGAGATGAGGGTGGGACAGGTGAACGGGACACAGCTGGGATCCCTTTCTATTGGCCAGAATCGATGGATAAAGAGAGAGAGAGAGAGAGGGGGGGGGGGCGAGAGAGGGAGAGAGAATGGTAGAAACAGAGAGAGAGAGAGAGAACGGTAGAAACAGAGAGAGAGAGAGAGAGAGAGAGAGAGAGGGAGGGAGGGAGAGAACGGTAGAAACAGAGAGAGAGAGAGAGAGAGAACGGTAGAAACAGAGGGAGAGAGAGAACGGTAGAAACAGAGAGAGAGAGAGAGAGGGAGAGAGAGAGAGAGAGAGAGAGAGGGAGGGAGGGAGAGAACGGTAGAAACAGAGAGAGAGAGAGAGAGAACGGTAGAAACAGAGGGAGAGAGAGAACGGTAGAAACAGAGAGAGAGGGAGAGAGGGAGAGGTAGAGAGAGAGAGAGAGAGAGAGAGAACGGTAGAAACAGAGAGAGAGGGGGGAGGATATTTCCTGCGTTGAACCAGGCCGCTGCGCTCAGCCCCACTGTCCTCAGAGCAGATCACATGAACATTTGATCAAATCCAGATTTCCTGCATTTAAATAGTTGTGGTTTCACGACTGGTTCCAGGACCTCAGAGGGGAATTCAAACCCACTTCCATTAGTCAAAGACCAATTGTTGCCGTGCTGTTTTTACAGTAGGAGGGTTGGGTGGTGAGGGCGGGGGGGGGGAGGGGAGAGCACCTTGGGTATCCATCCAGTGGTTCCCACCTGCAGGGGGAGAGAGAAGAGGGGGAGGAGGGTGACTCCTTCTCACCTCCTCACCACTGTGTGGTCCTGTCCTGAATCAGAAGCAGGTGTCCTGTCATCTGCTTTCTGTCTATCTTTCTCTCCCCCCTCTCTCTTTCTCCCTCCCTCTCTCACCTCCCCTCTTTCTTTCTCTCTCTCTCTCTCTCTCTCTCTCCCCCTCTCTCTTTCTCTCTCTCTCTCTCCCCCTCTCTCTCTCTCTCTCCCCCTCTCTCTTTTCCCTCTCTCCCTCTCTCTCCCCCCTCTCCATCTCTCCCTCTCTCTCCCTCCCTTCTCTCTCTCCCTCCCTCCCTCTCCCCCCTCTCTCTATTTATCCTTCCATCCCTCTCTCCCTGTCTGTCTCTCTCCCTCCCCTCTCTCTCCCCCCTCTCTCTCTTTCCCCTTCCATCCCTCTCTCCCTGTCTGTCTGTCTCTCTCTCTCCCCTCTCTCTCCCTCCCCCCCTCTCTCTCCCTCCCTCTCCCCCCTCTCTCTCTTTCTCCTTCCATCCCTCTCTCCCTGTCTGTCTCTCTCCCTCCCTACTCTCTCTCTCTGGGGTAGTCAGAGACTGAAAACATGTAGTAAACATGGGTGCTGATTCCCAGAGATCTCAGGAGGTGAAGGAGAACAGAGTGATGATTCCCAGAGATCTCGGGAGGTGAAGGAGAACAGAGTGATGATTCCCAGAGATCTCAGGAGGTGAAGGAGAACAGAGTGATGATTCCCAGAGATCTCAAATCAAATCAAACTTTATTTGTCACATGCGCCGAATACAACAAGTGTGGACTTTACCGTGAAATGCTTTACTGACAAACCCTTAAACCAACAGTGCAGTTCAAGGGGGCACCGGTACCGAGTACGTGGGGGTACAGGTTAGTTGAGGTCATTAGTCCATGTAGGTGGGGGTACAGGTACCGAGTCAGTACGTGGGGGTACAGGTTAGTTGAGGTCATCTGTCCATGTAGGTGGGGGTACAGGTACCGAGTCAGTACGTGGGGGTACAGGTTAGTTGAGGTCATCTGTCCATGTAGGTGGGGGTACAGGTACCGAGTCAATGCGTGGGGGTACAGGTTAGTTGAGGTCATTTGTCCATGTAGGTGGAGGTGAAGTGACTCAGCATAGATAATAAACAGTGAGTAGCAGCAGTTTACAAAAGGGAGGGGGGGGGGGGCAATATAAATTGTTCGGTGATGATTTCATTTATTGTTCAGGAGTCTTATGTCTTTGGGGGTAGAAGCTGTTAAGGAGCCTTTTGGTCCTAGACTTGGTGCTCCGGTAGCAGAGAGAACAGTCTATGACTGGGGTGACTGGAGTTTCTGACAATTTTATGGGCCTTCCTCTTGCACCGCCTAGTATATAAGTCCTGGATGTCAGGAAGCTTGACCCCAGAGATGTACTGGGCCGTTCGCACTACCCTCTGTAGTGGCTTGTTGTCGGAGGCCGAGAAGTTGCCGTACCAGGCAGTGATGCAACCGGTCAGGACGCTCTCGATGGTGCAGCTGTAGAACCTTTCGAGGATCTGAGGACCCATGCCAAATCTTTTCAGTCTTGGTGTCTTTGGACCATGATCGTTTGTTGGTGATGTCGACACCAAGGAACTTGAAACTCTCGACCCCCTCCACTACAGCCCCGTTGTGTAAATGGGGGCCTGTTCGGCCCTCCTTTTCCTGTAGTCCACGATCATCTCCTTTGTCTTGATCACCTTGATGTAGAGGTTGTTGTCCTGGCACCACACGGCCAGGTCTCTGACCTCCTTCCTATAGGCTGTCTCGTCGTTGTTGGTGATCAGGCCTTACCACTGTTGTGTCATCGGCAATCTTAATGATGGTGTTGGTAGTATGTAAATTGGAGTGGGTCTAGGGTTTCTGGGATAATGGTGTTGATGTGAGCCATGACCAGCCTTTTAAAGCACTTCATGACTCATGACGTGAGTGCTACGGGGCGGTAGTCATTTATGCAGATTACCTTAATGTTCTTGGGCACAGGGACTATGGCGGTCTGCTTGAAGCATGTTGGTATTACAGACTCAGTCAGGGAGAGGTTGAACATGTCAGTGAAGACACCTGCCAGTTGGTCAGCACATGCTCTGAGGTCACATGCTCTGAGGTCATCTGGCCCCGCGGCTTTGTGAATGTTGACCTGTTTAAAGGTTTTGTTGACATCGGCTACCGAGAGCGTTATCACACAGTCAACCAGAACAGCTGGTGCTCTCTTGCATGCTTCAGTATTGCTTGCCTCGAAGCGAGCATAAAAGGCATTTAGCTCGTCTGGTAGGCTCGCGTCACTGGGCAGCTCGCGGCTGTGTGTCCAGGAGGTAAAGGAGATATTAGAACAGACTGTTGGGGTTTGGTCTCATAAAACACTTCAAAACACTTCTTCAATCCTGGTGTCCTGACCCCCCCCCCCCCCCCCCTGGGGTCTGGGTGGGTGGGTGTTCCCTGCCCTCATCTCAGTGTGGTAGCACCAGGGCCTTAAGTCACCAGCAGAACAGTGTTACTGGCAGTCCTACAGTCGTTACCCTGGTTACAACACACATACTCGACATTACCCTGGTTACAACAAACATACCCTGTATTACCCCTAAATTACCTCTGTATTACCTCTATATTACCCCTGTATTACCCTTGTATTACCCCTATATTACCCCTATATTACTCCTGTATTACCCCTACATTACCCTTGTATTACCCCTATATTACCCCTCCATATATTACCCCTGTATTACCCCTGTATTACCCCTACATTACCCTTGTATTACCCCTGTATTACCACTATATTACCCTTGTATTACCCCTATATTACCCCTGTATTACCCCTGTATTACCCTTGTATTACCCCTATATTACCCCTACATTACCATTGTATTACCCCTGTATTACCACTATATTACCCTTGTATTACCCCTGTATTACCCCTACATTACCTTTGTATTACCCCTGTATTACCCCTGTATTACCCCTGTATTACCCCTACATTACCTTTGTATTACCCCTGTATTACCCCTACATTACCTTTGTATTACCCCTGTATTACCCCTGTATTACCCCTGTATTACCCCTACATTACCTTTGTATTACCCCTGTATTACCCCTGTATTACCCCTACATTACCTTTGTATTACCCCTGTATTACCCCTGTATTACCCCTGTATTACCCCTACATTACCTTTGTATTACCCCTGTATTACCCCTGTATTACCCCTGTATTACCCCTACATTACCTTTGTATTACCCCTGTATTACCCCTGTATTACCCCTGTATTACCCCTGTATTACCCCTACATTACCTTTGTATTACCCCTGTATTACCCCTGTATTACCCCTGTATTACCCTTGTATTACCCCTATATTACTCCTGTATTACCCCTACATTACCCTTGTATTACCCCTGTATTACCCCTATATTACCCCTGTATTACCCTTGTATTACCCCTCCATATATTACCCCTGTATTACCCTTGTATTACCCCTACATTACCCTTGTATTACCCCTGTATTACCCCTATATTACCCCTGTATTACCTCTACATTACCTTTGTATTACCCCTGTATTACCCCTGTATTACCCCTGTATTACCCCTACATTACCTTTGTATTACCCCTATATTACCCCTCCATATATTACCCCTGTATTACCCCTGTATTACCCCTACATTACCTTTGTATTACTCCTGTATTACCCCTACATTACCCTTGTATTACCCCTACATTACCCTTGTATTACCCCTATATTACCCCTCCATATATTACCCCTGTATTACCCCTGTATTACCCCTATATTACCCCTGTTCCTCTGTTAACTCGGCCCTCTGTTCCTCTGTTAACTCAGCCCTGTGTTCCTCTGTTAACTAAGCCCTGTGTTCCTCTGTTAACTCAGCCCTGTGTTCCTCTGTTAACTCAGCCCTGTGTTCCTCTGTTAACTCAGCCCTGTGTTCCTCTGTTAACTCGGCCCTCTGTTCCTCTGTTAACTCAGCCCTGTGTTCCTCTGTTAACTCAGCCCTGTGTTCCTCTGTTAACTCAGCCCCGTGTTCCTCTGTTAACTCAGCCCTGTGTTCCTCTGTTCCTCTGTTAACTCGGCCCTCTGTTCCTCTGTTAACTCAGCCCTGTGTTCCTCTGTTAACTCAGCCCTGTGTTCCTCTGTTAACTCAGCCCTGTGTTCCTCTGTTCCTCTGTTAACTCAGCCCTGTGTTCCTCTGTTAACTCAGCCCTGTGTTCCTCTGTTAACTCAGCCCTGTGTTCCTCTGTTCCTCTGTTAACTCAGCCCTGTGTTCCTCTGTTCCTCTGTTAACTCAGCCCTGTGTTCCTCTGTTAACTCAGCCCTGTGTTCCTCTGTTCCTCTGTTAACTCATCCCTGTGTTCCTCTGTTGAACCCTCCTAATTCACCTTGTCATTAGCAGAACGATGGACCTTTCAGGGTCGTAACTGGACTCGGTGCCGTGTGGTGACTTCAGACAGACAGCAGTGAGAGAGAAGTGGTTCGGACGGCCAACCTAACTATTATCGTAGCGTGAGACGGGTCAGCACTAACCCAGCTGGGCGTTAGCCCCACCTAATGCAGTGAAACAACACGGGCCTGCCCATGTGGCGAATCAGATCACACACCTGACCTCACTCAGCAAGACTTCAGTCCTGCCCATGTGGCGAATCAGATCACACACCTGACCTCACTCAGCAAGACTTCAGTCCCTCTGAGCAGTTTAACGTTACACACATCACTCATACGATCTCTGAATCCTCCTTTATCCACACACACCTCGTCACCTAGCGGCAACCTGTCTCCTATGTCGTGCTGTCACGTTGGTCGTACGGAGGAGACCAAGGCGTGATGTGAATACGTACGTTTTAATGAAGACGAAGAACAACAAACCCGAACGTGAAGCTATATAATACTAGTGCAGACACAGGCAACTAGACATAGACAATAACCCACCAAATACCCAAAGAAGATGGCTGCCTAAATATGGTTCCCGATCAGAGACAACGATAAACACCTGCCTCTGATTGAGAACCAATCAGGGCAACCATAGACGTACATAAACACCTAGATAGTAAACGAACCCATAAACCTCCAAAACCCCTAGACAGTACAAAAACACATACATCACCCATGTCACACCCTGACCTAACCAAAACAATAAATAAAACCAAGAATACTGAGGTCAGGGCGTGATAAGTGCACTACTTTGGCTTCTGGTAGCTCTGTGCAGTGTACTACGTAGGGAATAGGGTGTCGTTTGGGACAAAGGCGTAGTATTACTAGAACGGTTAGGGCGGTGTTGTCGGAGAACGTCGTTCTAGAACGGTTAGGGCGGCGTCTGGGGGGAACGTCGTTCTAGAACGGTTAGGGCGGCGTCTGGGGGGAACGTCGTTCTAGAACGGTTAGGGCGGCGTCTCGGGGGAACGTCGTTCTAGAACGGTTAGGGCGGCGTCTCGGAGAACGTCGTTCTAGAACGGTTAGGGCGGCGTGTCGGAGAACGGCGTTCTAGAACGGTTAGGGCGGCGTCTCGGGGGAACGTCGTTCTAGAACGGTTAGAGTGGCGTCTCGGGGGAACGTCGTTCTAGAACGGTTAGGGCGGCGTCTCGGAGAACGTCGTTCTAGAACGGTTAGGGCGGCGTCTCGGAGAACGTCGTTCTAGAACGGTTAGGGCGGCGTGTCGGAGAACGTCGTTCTAGAACGGTTAGGGCGGCGTGGCGGAGAACGTCGTTCTAGAACGTGTAGGGCGGCGTGCCGGAGAACGTCATTCTAGCACGTGTAGGGTGGCGTGTCGGAGAACGACAGGTCATAAGGTCCCAATGTAAAGGACGTCAGGCTGAATCCCATCGGCTAGGGTTAGGTGAGGCGGTCTCTCTCCTCCCACCTCTCCTCCCACTTCCTCCCACCTCTCCTCTCCTCCCACTTCCTCCCACCTCTCCTCTCTTCCCACCTCCTCTCCTCCCACCTCTCCTCCCCTCCCACCTCTTCCCACCTCCTCTCCTCCCACCTCCTCCCAGCTCTCCTCTCCTCCCACCTCCTCCTCCCAGCTCTCCTCTCCTCCCACCTCCTCCTCCCAGCTCCTCTCCTCAGCAGGAAGCAGCTCGTCAGGTCAACAGCCATTAGTTCTGATTAAATAATAGAGGTCGTGAGATTTTAGTTGCCTGGGGGGTTCTTGTTCTGCAGGTGCCGTGCAGCCTGGAGTATTGGGACGAGCTCCAGCACGCCTTCGTCCCCTACCGAGAGTTCAGCCTATCAGAGAGTAGCGCCTGCGAGCTGACCCTGCCCAGCCTGACGCTGACCAATGAGCAGAAGGATCTGGTGACCTCTGACCTGTGGAGGATCGTCCTCAACAATAACCCAGACGGAGGAGACGAACAGAGGTGAGGAGACGATTAACACACTCTTCACACACCTGATTCTACGGTGTTTGTGTGTGTGTATCTGTGTGTGTGTATCTTTGTGTGTGTGTGTGTGTGTGTGTGTGTGTGTGTGTGTGTGTGTGTGTGTGTGTGTGTGTGTGTGTGTGTGTGTGTGTGTGTGTGTGTGTGTGTGTGTGTGTGTGTGTGTGTGTGTGTGTGTGTGTGTGTGTGTGTGTGTGTGGTTCAGTGAGCCAGTACAGTGCAGAACGATGAGCATCTCTGAGCACAAAAGCCTCGGAGGGAGGGAAGGAAGGTGGGAGGGAAGGAGGGAAGGGAGGGAAGGTGGGAGGGAGGGAAGGTGGGGGAGGCAGTGGGAGGGAGGGAGGGAAGGTGGGGGAGGCAGTGGGAGCGAAGGTGGGAGGGAGGGAAGGAGGGAGGAAAGGAGGGATGGAGGGAAGGTGGGGGAGGCAGTGGGAGGGAAGGCGGGAGGGAGGGAAGGTGGGAAGGAGGGAGGGAGGGAGGGAAGGTGGGGGAGGCAGTGGGAGGGAGGGAAGGAAGGTGGGGGAGGCAGTGGGAGGGAAGGGGGGAAAGTGGGAGGGAGGGAGGGAGGGAAGGTGGGGGAGGCAGTGGACCTGGCCCAGGTTCAGATCAACCTATTGACATTTCCCAGCACACCAAGTGGCTGTCAGGGCCAAACAGATCCCTTCCTGCTTTCCTTGAGGGGAGGGAGGAGGGAGGGAGGAGGGAGGCAGGGGGGATAGAGGATGGAGGCAGGGGGGATAGAGGAGGGAGGGAGGATGGGAGATGAGGTAGGAGGGAGGGCTGAGGAGAGAGGCAGGAGGGGGAAGAGGGTAGTAGCAGGAGGAGAGGACTGAGGCGGTGTCTCTCTCTCTCCCTCTCTCTCTCTCTCTCTCTCTCTCTCTCTCTCTCTGCCTCCCTGGGTTTAGGGCCTTTCTATGTCAGCTAACTGCCAAGCCTACGTTCTGTGTGGGTTTAAGGGCTCCTGAGAAGAAGAATGGGAGGAATAAGAAAACATGGCATGAAGAGAGGAGAACAACAGAAAACAGCAACTCAGTGAAAAGCCAAATATACATGTGCATTTCATTACAGTCTCCAGTACATTTCCTTTATTGTCCATGTGTGTCCCAATTGACAGCTTATTCCCTGTGTACTACGGACCCTGGTCAAAAGTAGTGCACTACGTAGGGAATAGTGAGCTATTTGGGACTCCCTGGTAATGTCCCTACAGCCAGTCCTCCTCCATGACACCTTGTTAATGTCCCTACAGCCAGTCCTCCTCCATGACACCTTGTTAATGTCCCTCCAGCCCAGCCCAGTCCTCCTCCATGACACCTTGTTAATGTCCCTCCAGCCCAGTCCTCCCCCATGACACCCTGTTAATGTCCCTCCAGCCCAGTCCTCCCCCATGACACCCTGTTAATGTCCCTCCAGCCCAGTCCTCCTCCATGACACCTTGTTAATGTCCCTCCAGCCCAGTCCTCCCCCATGACACCCTGTTAATGTCCCTCCAGCCCAGTCCTCCTCCATGACACCTTGTTAATGTCCCTCCAGCCCAGTCCTCCTCCATGACACCTTGTTAATGTCCCTCCAGCCCAGTCCTCCCCCATGACACCCTGTTAATGTCCCTCCAGCCCAGTCCTCCTCCATGACACCTTGTTAATGTCCCTCCAGCCCAGTCCTCCTCCATGACACCTTGTTAATGTCCCTCCAGCCCAGTCCTCCTCCATGACACCTTGTTAATGTCCCTCCAGCCAGTCCTCCTCCATGACACCTTGTTAATGTCCCCCCAGCCAGTCCTCCTCCATGACACCTTGTTAATGTCCCTCCAGCCCAGCCAGTCCTCCTCCATGACACCTTGTTAATGTCCCTCCAGCCCAGCCAGTCCTCCTCCATGACACCTTGTTAATGTCCCTCCAGCCCAGCCAGTCCTCCTCCATGACACCTTGTTAATGTCCCTCCAGCCAGTCCTCCTCCATGACACCTTGTTAATGTCCCCCCAGCCAGTCCTCCTCCATGACACCTTGTTAATGTCCCTCCAGCCCAGCCAGTCCTCCTCCATGACACCTTGTTAATGTCCCTCCAGCCCAGTCCTCCTCCATGACACCTTGTTAATGTCCCTCCAGCCAGTCCTCCTCCATGACACCTTGTTAATGTCCCTCCAGCCCAGCCAGTCCTCCTCCATGACACCTTGTTAATGTCCCTCCAGCCCAGCCAGTCCTCCTCCATGACACCTTGTTAATGTCCCTCCAGCCCAGTCCTCCTCCATGACACCTTGTTAATGTCCCTCCAGCCCAGCCAGTCCTCTTCCATGACACCTTGTTAATGTCCCTCCAGCCCAGCCAGTCCTCCTCCATGACTCCTTGTTAATGTCCCTCCAGCCCAGCCAGTCCTCCTCCATGACACCTTGTTAATGTCCCTCCAGCCCAGTCCTCCCCCATGACACCCTGTTAATGTCCCTCCAGCCCAGTCCTCCTCCATGACACCTTGTTAATGTCCCTCCAGCCCAGTCCTCCTCCATGACACCTTGTTAATGTCCCTCCAGCCCAGTCCTCCTCCATGACACCTTGTTAATGTCCCTCCAGCCAGTCCTCCTCCATGACACCTTGTTAATGTCCCCCCAGCCAGTCCTCCTCCATGACACCTTGTTAATGTCCCTCCAGCCCAGCCAGTCCTCCTCCATGACACCTTGTTAATGTCCCTCCAGCCCAGCCAGTCCTCCTCCATGACACCTTGTTAATGTCCCTCCAGCCCAGCCAGTCCTCCTCCATGACACCTTGTTAATGTCCCTCCAGCCAGTCCTCCTCCATGACACCTTGTTAATGTCCCCCCAGCCAGTCCTCCTCCATGACACCTTGTTAATGTCCCTCCAGCCCAGCCAGTCCTCCTCCATGACACCTTGTTAATGTCCCTCCAGCCCAGTCCTCCTCCATGACACCTTGTTAATGTCCCTCCAGCCAGTCCTCCTCCATGACACCTTGTTAATGTCCCTCCAGCCCAGCCAGTCCTCCTCCATGACACCTTGTTAATGTCCCTCCAGCCCAGCCAGTCCTCCTCCATGACACCTTGTTAATGTCCCTCCAGCCCAGTCCTCCTCCATGACACCTTGTTAATGTCCCTCCAGCCCAGCCAGTCCTCCTCCATGACACCTTGTTAATGTCCCTCCAGCTAGTCCTCCTCCATGACACCTTGTTAATGTCCCTCCAGCCCAGTACTCCTCCATGACACCTTGTTAATGTCCCTCCAGCCCAGTCCTCCTCCATGACACCTTGTTAATGTCCCTCCAGCCAGTCCTCCTCCATGACACCTTGTTAATGTCCCTCCAGCCCAGTACTCCTCCATGACACCTTGTTAATGTCCCTCCAGCCCAGTCCTCCTCCATGACACCTTGTTAATGTCCCTCCAGCCAGTCCTCCTCCATGACACCTTGTTAATGTCCCTCCAGCCAGTCCTCCTCCATGACACCTTGTTAATGTCCACCCCGCCAGTCCTCCTCCATGACACCTTGTTAATGTCCCTCCAGCCCAGCCAGTCCTCCTCCATGACACCTTGTTAATGTCCCTCCAGCCCAGTCCTCCTCCATGACACCTTGTTAATGTCCCTCCAGCCCAGCCAGTCCTCTTCCATGACACCTTGTTAATGTCCCTCCAGCCCAGCCAGTCCTCCTCCATGACTCCTTGTTAATGTCCCTCCAGCCCAGCCAGTCCTCCTCCATGACACCTTGTTAATGTCCCTCCAGCCCAGTCCTCCCCCATGACACCCTGTTAATGTCCCTCCAGCCCAGTCCTCCTCCATGACACCTTGTTAATGTCCCTCCAGCCCAGTCATCCTCCATGACACCTTGTTAATGTCCCTCCAGCCCAGTCCTCCTCCATGACACCTTGTTAATGTCCCTCCAGCCCAGTCCTCCCCCATGACACCCTGTTAATGTCCCTCCAGCCCAGTCCTCCTCCATGACACCTTGTTAATGTCCCTCCAGCCCAGTCCTCCTCCATGACACCTTGTTAATGTCCCTCCAGCCCAGTCCTCCTCCATGACACCTTGTTAATGTCCCTCCAGCCAGTCCTCCTCCATGACACCTTGTTAATGTCCCCCCAGCCAGTCCTCCTCCATGACACCTTGTTAATGTCCCCCCAGCCAGTCCTCCTCCATGACACCTTGTTAATGTCCCTCCAGCCCAGCCAGTCCTCCTCCATGACACCTTGTTAATGTCCCTCCAGCCCAGCCAGTCCTCCTCCATGACACCTTGTTAATGTCCCTCCAGCCAGTCCTCCTCCATGACACCTTGTTAATGTCCCCCCAGCCAGTCCTCCTCCATGACACCTTGTTAATGTCCCTCCAGCCCAGCCAGTCCTCCTCCATGACACCTTGTTAATGTCCCTCCAGCCCAGTCCTCCTCCATGACACCTTGTTAATGTCCCTCCAGCCAGTCCTCCTCCATGACACCTTGTTAATGTCCCTCCAGCCCAGCCAGTCCTCCTCCATGACACCTTGTTAATGTCCCTCCAGCCCAGCCAGTCCTCCTCCATGACACCTTGTTAATGTCCCTCCAGCCCAGTCCTCCTCCATGACACCTTGTTAATGTCCCCCCAGCCAGTCCTCCTCCATGACACCTTGTTAATGTCCCTCCAGCTAGTCCTCCTCCATGACACCTTGTTAATGTCCCTCCAGCCCAGTACTCCTCCATGACACCTTGTTAATGTCCCTCCAGCCCAGTCCTCCTCCATGACACCTTGTTAATGTCCCTCCAGCCAGTCCTCCTCCATGACACCTTGTTAATGTCCCTCCAGCCCAGTACTCCTCCATGACACCTTGTTAATGTCCCTCCAGCCCAGTCCTCCTCCATGACACCTTGTTAATGTCCCTCCAGCCAGTCCTCCTCCATGACACCTTGTTAATGTCCCTCCAGCCCAGTACTCCTCCATGACACCTTGTTAATGTCCCTCCAGCCCAGTCCTCCTCCATGACACCTTGTTAATGTCCCTCCAGCCAGTCCTCCTCCATGACACCTTGTTAATGTCCCTCCAGCCAGTCCTCCTCCATGACACCTTGTTAATGTCCACCCCGCCAGTCCTCCTCCATGACACCTTGTTAATGTCCCTCCAGCCCAGCCAGTCCTCCTCCATGACACCTTGTTAATGTCCCTCCAGCCCAGTCCTCCTCCATGACACCTTGTTAATGTCCCTCCAGCCCAGCCAGTCCTCTTCCATGACACCTTGTTAATGTCCCTCCAGCCCAGCCAGTCCTCCTCCATGACACCTTGTTAATGTCCCTCCAGCCCAGTCCTCCCCCATGACACCCTGTTAATGTCCCTCCAGCCCAGTCCTCCTCCATGACACCTTGTTAATGTCCCTCCAGCCCAGTCCTCCTCCATGACACCTTGTTAATGTCCCTCCAGCCCAGTCCTCCTCCATGACACCTTGTTAATGTCCCTCCAGCCCAGTCCTCCCCCATGACACCCTGTTAATGTCCCTCCAGCCCAGTCCTCCTCCATGACACCTTGTTAATGTCCCTCCAGCCCAGTCCTCCTCCATGACACCTTGTTAATGTCCCTCCAGCCCAGTCCTCCTCCATGACACCTTGTTAATGTCCCTCCAGCCAGTCCTCCTCCATGACACCTTGTTAATGTCCCCCCAGCCAGTCCTCCTCCATGACACCTTGTTAATGTCCCTCCAGCCCAGCCAGTCCTCCTCCATGACACCTTGTTAATGTCCCTCCAGCCCAGCCAGTCCTCCTCCATGACACCTTGTTAATGTCCCTCCAGCCCAGCCAGTCCTCCTCCATGACACCTTGTTAATGTCCCTCCAGCCAGTCCTCCTCCATGACACCTTGTTAATGTCCCCCCAGCCAGTCCTCCTCCATGACACCTTGTTAATGTCCCTCCAGCCCAGCCAGTCCTCCTCCATGACACCTTGTTAATGTCCCTCCAGCCCAGTCCTCCTCCATGACACCTTGTTAATGTCCCTCCAGCCAGTCCTCCTCCATGACACCTTGTTAATGTCCCTCCAGCCCAGCCAGTCCTCCTCCATGACACCTTGTTAATGTCCCTCCAGCCCAGCCAGTCCTCCTCCATGACACCTTGTTAATGTCCCTCCAGCCCAGTCCTCCTCCATGACACCTTGTTAATGTCCCCCCAGCCAGTCCTCCTCCATGACACCTTGTTAATGTCCCTCCAGCTAGTCCTCCTCCATGACACCTTGTTAATGTCCCTCCAGCCCAGTACTCCTCCATGACACCTTGTTAATGTCCCTCCAGCCCAGTCCTCCTCCATGACACCTTGTTAATGTCCCTCCAGCCAGTCCTCCTCCATGACACCTTGTTAATGTCCCTCCAGCCCAGTACTCCTCCATGACACCTTGTTAATGTCCCTCCAGCCCAGTCCTCCTCCATGACACCTTGTTAATGTCCCTCCAGCCCAGTCCTCCTCCATGACACCTTGTTAATGTCCCTCCAGCCAGTCCTCCTCCATGACACCTTGTTAATGTCCCTCCAGCCAGTCCTCCTCCATGACACCTTGTTAATGTCCACCCCGCCAGTCCTCCTCCATGACACCTTGTTAATGTCCCTCCAGCCCAGCCAGTCCTCCTCCATGACACCTTGTTAATGTCCCTCCAGCCCAGTCCTCCTCCATGACACCTTGTTAATGTCCCTCCAGCCCAGCCAGTCCTCCTCCATGACACCTTGTTAATGTCCCTCCAGCCCAGCCAGTCCTCCTCCATGACTCCTTGTTAATGTCCCTCCAGCCCAGCCAGTCCTCCTCCATGACACCTTGTTAATGTCCCTCCAGCCAGTCCTCCTCCATGACACCTTGTTAATGTCCCTCCAGCCCAGCCAGTCCTCCTCCATGACACCTTGTTAATGTCCCTACAGCCAGTCCTCCTCCATGACACCTTGTTAATGTCCCTCCAGCCCAGCCAGTCCTCCTCCATGACACCTTGTTAATGTCCCTCCAGCCCAGTCCTCCTCCATGACACCTTGTTAATGTCCCTCCAGCCAGTCCTCCTCCATGACACCTTGTTAATGTCCCTCCAGCCCAGCCAGTCCTCCTCCATGACACCTTGTTAATGTCCCTCCAGCCCAGCCAGTCCTCCTCCATGACACCTTGTTAATGTCCCTCCAGCCAGTCCTCCTCCATGACACCTTGTTAATGTCCCTCCAGCCAGTCCTCCTCCATGACACCTTGTTAATGTCCCTCCAGCCAGTCCTCCTCCATGACACCTTGCTAATGTCCCCCAGCCCAGCCAGTCGTCCTCCATGACACCTTGTTAATGTCCCTCCAGCCCAGCCAGTCCTCCTCCATGACACCTTGCTAATGTCCCCCAGCCCAGCCAGTCGTCCTCCATGACACCTTGTTAATGTCCCTCCAGCCAGTCCTCCTCCATGACACCTTGTTAATGTCCCCCAGCCCAGCCAGTCGTCCTCCATGACACCTTGTTAATGTCCCTCCAGCCCAGTCCTCCTCCATGACACCTTGTTAATGTCCCTCCAGCCCAGCCAGTCCTCCCCCATGACACCTTGTTAATGTCCCTCCAGCCCAGTCCTCCCCCATGACACCTTGTTAATGTCCCCCCAGCCCAGCCAGTCCTCCCCCATGACACCTTGTTAATGTCCCTCCAGCCCAGTCCTCCTCCATGACACCTTGTTAATGTCCCTCCAGCCCAGCCAGTCCTCCTCCATGACACCTTGTTAATGTCCCTCCAGCCAGTCCTCCTCCATGACACCTTGTTAATGTCCCTCCAGCCCAGTCGTCCTCCATGACACCTTGTTAATGTCCCCCCAGCCAGTCCTCCTCCATGACACCTTGTTAATGTCCCCCCAGCCAGTCCTCCTCCATGACACCTTGTTAATGTCCCTCCAGCCCAGCCAGTCCTCCTCCATGACACCTTGTTAATGTCCCTCCAGCCCAGTCCTCCTCCATGACACCTTGTTAATGTCCCTCCAGCCCAGCCAGTCCTCCTCCATGACACCTTGTTAATGTCCCTCCAGCCCAGCCAGTCCTCCTCCATGACACCTTGTTAATGTCCCCCCAGCCCAGTCCTCCTCCATGACACCTTGTTAATGTCCCCCCAGCCCGTCTCCAGGCAACAGCAGCAGAAACAGTTTACCTAAACAACTGACCGGATGTAGGGGAGGATGTAGGGGAGGATGTAGGGGAGGATGCAGGGGAGGATGTAGGGGAGGATGTAGGGGAGGATGTAGTGGAGGATGCAGGGGAGGATGTAGGGGAGGATGTAGGGGAGGATGCAGGGGAGGATGTAGGGGAGGATGTAGGGGAGGATGTAGGGGAGGATTCAGGGGAGGATGTAGGGGAGGATGCAGGGGAGGATGCAGGGGAGGATGTAGGGGAGGATGTAGGGGAGGATGTAGGGGAGGATGTAGGGGAGGATGTAGTGGAGGATGCAGGGGAGGATGTAGGGGAGGATGTAGGGGAGGATGTAGTGGAGGATGCAGGGGAGGATGTAGGGGAGGATGTAGTGGAGGATGCAGGGGAGGATGTAGGGGAGGATGTAGGGGAGGATGTAGTGGAGGATGTAGGGGAGGATGTAGGGGAGGATGTAGTGGAGGATGCAGGGGAGGATGTAGGGGAGGATGCAGGGGAGGATGTAGGGGAGGATGTAGGGGTGGATGTAGTGGAGGATGCAGGGGAGGATGTAGGGGAGGATGTAGGGGAGGATGTAGGGGAGGATGTAGGGGAGGATGTAGGGGAGGATGTAGTGGAGGATGCAGGGGAGGATGTAGGGGAGGATGTAGGGGAGGATGTAGTGGAGGATGTAGGGGAGGATGTAGGGGAGGATTCAGGGGAGGATGCAGGGGAGGATGTAGGGGAGGATGTAGGGGAGGATTCAGGGGAGGATGTAGGGGAGGATGTAGGGGAGGATGCAGGGAAGTATGTAGGGGAGGATGCAGGGGAGGATGCAGGGGAGGATGTAGGGGAGGATGTAGGGGAGGATGTAGTGGAGGATGCAGGGGAGGATGTAGGGGAGGATGTAGGGGAGGATGCAGGGGAGGATGTAGGGGAGGATGTAGGGGAGGATGTAGGGGAGGATTCAGGGGAGGATGCAGGGGAGGATGTAGGGGAGGATGTAGGGGAGGATTCAGGGGAGGATGTAGGGGAGGATGTAGGGGAGGATGCAGGGAAGTATGTAGGGGAGGATGCAGGGGAGGATGCAGGGGAGGATGTAGGGGAGGATGTAGGGGAGGATGTAGTGGAGGATGCAGGGGAGGATGTAGGGGAGGATGTAGGGGAGGATGTAGGGGAGGATTCAGGGGAGGATGCAGGGGAGGATGTAGGGGAGGATGTAGGGGAGGATTCAGGGGAGGATGTAGGGGAGGATGTAGGGGAGGATGTAGGGGAGGATGCAGGGAAGTATGTAGGGGAGGATGCAGGGGAGGATGCAGGGGAGGATGTAGGGGAGGATGTAGGGGAGGATGTAGGGGAGGATGTAGTGGAGGATGCAGGGGAGGATGTAGGGGAGGATGCAGGGGAGGATATAGGGGAGGATGTAGGGGAGGATGTAGCGGAGGATGTAGGGGAGGATGTAGGGGAGGATGTAGCGGAGGATGTAGCGGAGGATGTAGGGGAGGATGTAGGGAGGACAATACACTTCCTGAACACTTTCCTCTCTTCTTTTGAATTTCAATGATATCTTTTTTTTGTAATCTGGAGTCTTATGTTTCTGTAGATGTCAGGGTTAGTGGTGGTATCAACACAAAGTATCGGCCCAAACCTGTCACTGCCGTGGAGACTTCACCTTAAAGGTTTTATACCTCTTACTGTGTCCTTCTATGTTTACCTGCTGTCTCCGGAGGTCAGTCAGGATGGTGTTCTAGAGCAGGAGAGTGTTCTAGAGCAGGAGAGTGTTCTAGAGCAGGAGAGTGTTCTAGAGCAGGGTAGTGTTCTAGAGCAGGAGAGTGTTCTAGAGCAGGAGAGTGTTCTAGAGCAGGAGAGTGTTCTAGAGCAGGAGAGTGTTCTAGAGCAGGATGGTGTTCTAGAGCAGGAGAGTGTTCTAGAGCAGGGTAGTGTTCTAGAGCAGGAGAGTGTTCTAGAGCAGGAGAGTGTTCTAGAGAATAGTTCTGAGGTGAATACAGGACTGACTATAGTGAAATAGGTGCTGTTCTCCTCTCTCCCTCGGTCAGACCGGGAGGCAGAAGACATAAAGTAACAACATACTGGAAGTGTCTTTCTCCTCTCCCTCCCAGTGAGTCAGATTTATAAACTGTCAAACTTTAATTATTTCTTTATGTATCTCTTTACAGTTCTGACAGTGAGTCAGGTTCTCAGCAGGGTTCCTCGGGGTCCCAGCTTCTGCCCTGTGACCAGCTGGTGTCCCCCACGGCGCTGGCAGCTTGTACCCGCGTCGACTCCTGCTTCGCCCCCTGGTCCGTGCCCTCCCTGGGCGTGTCTCTCACCCTGGCACAGATACAGCTGCACCTCTACCACCACCTGGAGCAGCTGGGCACAGGTACTGTAGCACCACCTGGGCACAGGTACTGTAGCACCACCTGGAGCAGCTGGGTACAGGAACTGTAGCACCGCCTGGAGCAGCAGGGTACAGGTACTGTAACACCGCCTGGTGCAGCTGGGTACAGGTACTGTAATACCGCCTGGAGCAGCTGGGTACAGGTACTGTAATACCGCCTGGAGCAGCTGGGGACAGGTACTGTAACACCGCCTGGATCAGCTGGGTACAGGAACTGTAACACCGCCTGGAGCAGCTGGGCACAGGTACTGTAGCACCACCTGGAGCAGCTGGGTACAGGTACTGTAGCACTGCCTGGATCAGCTGGGTACAGGAACTGTAGCACCGCCTGGAGCAGCTGGGCACAGGTACTGTAACACCGCCTGGAGCAGCTGGGTACAGGTACTGTAGCACTGCCTGGATCAGCTGGGTACAGGAACTGTAGCACCGCCTGGAGCAGCTGGGTACAGGTACTGTAACACCGCCTGGAGCAGCTGGGTACAGGTACTGTAACACCGTCACACGAAGTGGAACTTTCCAGAAAATCACTTTTGGTCTTTTTTTGTTGTTGCTATTTTCTCGTGTTTCATCTGAAGTCGTTCTCATACTACTGTCACTTTAGTTGTATAGTAGATTCACTCACATCTCCTCTGTCCGTCTGGCTATTCCGTCTCCAGCGCCGTCACGTCGACTCCGCCCCTTCCTGCCGGACAGGAAGTTGCCCCAGGAGCAAGAGTACCTGGTCATCGGGGCACAGGAGCCGCGGCTGTTCCTCCGCCAGTGGAGCGGTGGCGGTAACGTCAGCGCCGCCCGGCTCTGCCAGGAGATCCAGTTCTCCACCGAGCTGGACTGCAGACTGTTGGAGTATCGGAACTTGACTTGGCTCTGCCTGCTGCAGCCGTTCATACTGCAGGGTCAGGTTGCGGTCACACGCTGCTCCAACAACGTCCTCCTGGACGGCAACGTCTTCGTAGACCCGGTCTTCATCAACATCAGCCAGAACACCGTTCACAGTCTGGATACGGCCCTACGGGGCTGGCAACAGGTGAGACTGCTGTTATATACTGAGTCAGTCTAATCCTAATCCTAACATTCATCACCATCAGTCTGGATACAGCCCTACGGGGCTGGCAACAGGTGAGCCTACTGGTATATACTGAGTTAGTCTAATCCTAACGTTCATCACCATCAGTCTGGATACAGCCCTACACCTCCTGGCTACCCCCTCTAACCACTAGGCTACCTGCCTCCCCCCTCTAACCAATAGGCTACCTGCCCCCCCCTCTAACCACTAGGCTACCTGCCCCCCCCCCCCTAACCACTAGGCTACCTGCCCCCCCCCTCTAACCACTAGGCTACCTGCCCCCCCCCCCCCTCTAACCACTAGGCTACCTGCCCCCCCCCTCTAACCACTAGACTACCTGCCTCCTCCTCTAACCACTAGGCTACCTGCCTCCCCCCTCTAACCACTAGGCTACCTGCCCCCCCTCTAACCACTAGGCTACCTGCCTCCCCCTCTAACCACTAGGCTACCTGCCTCCCCCCTCTAACCACTAGGCTACCTGCCTCCCCCCTCTAACCACTAGGCTACCTGCCGTAGTGTTCTGGTTCTGGTGCTGTATTAAAGCTGTAGTGTTCTGGTTCTGGTTTCGGTGCTGTATTAAAGCTGTAGTGTCCAGGTTCTGGTTCTGGTTTCGGTGCTGTATTAAATCAGTAGTGTCTTGGTTCTGGTTTTGGTGCTATATTAAAGCTGTAGAGTCCAGGTTCTGGTTTTGGTGCTGTATTAAAGCTGTAGTGTCCAGGTTCTGGTTCTGGTTCTGGTGCTGTATTAAAGCCGTAGTGTCCAGGTTCTGGTTCTGGTTCTGGTTCTGTATTAAAGCCGTAGTGTCCAGGTTCTGGTTCTAGTTCTGTATTAAAGCTGTAGAGTCCAGGTTCTGGTTTTGGTGCTGTATTAAAGCCGTAGTGTCCTGGTTCTGGTTCTGGTTCTGGTGCTGTATTAAAGCTGTAGTGTCCAGGATCTGGTTCTGGTTTCGGTGCTGTATTAAATCAGTAGTGTCTTGGTTCTGGTTTTGGTGCTGTATTAAAGCCGTAGTGTCCTGGTTCTGGTGCTGTATTAAAGCCGTAGTGTCCAGGTTCTGGTTCTGGTGCTGTATTAAAGCCGTAGTGTCCAGGTTCTGGTTCTGGTTCTGGTGCTGTATTAAAGCCGTAGTGTCCAGGTTCTGGTTCTGGTTCTGGTGCTGTATTAAAGCCGTAGTGTCCAGGTTCTGGTTCTGGTTCTGGTTCTGTATTAAAGCCGTAGTGTCCAGGTTCTGGTTCTGGTTCTGGTGCTGTATTAAAGCCGTAGTGTCCAGGTTCTGGTTCTGGTTCTGGTTCTGTATTAAAGCCGTAGTGTCCAGGTTCTGGTTCTGGTTCTGGTGCTGTATTAAAGCCGTAGTGTCCAGGTTCTGGTTCTGGTTCTGGTTCTGGTGCTGTATTAAAGCCGTAGTGTCCAGGTTCTTGTTCTGGTTCTGTATTAAAGCCGTAGTGTCCAGGTTCTGGTTCTGGTTCTGGTTCTGGTGCTGTATTAAAGCCGTAGTGTTCTGGTTCTGGTGCTGTATTAAAGCTGTAGTGTCCAGGTTCTGGTTCTGGTTCTGGTTCTGTATTAAAGCCGTAGTGTCCAGGTTCTGGTTCTGGTGCTGTATTAAAGCCGTAGTGTCCAGGTTCTGGTTCTGGTTCTGGTGCTGTATTAAAGCCGTAGTGTCCAGGTTCTGGTTCTGGTTCTGGTTCTGTATTAAAGCCGTAGTGTCCAGGTTCTGGTTCTAGTTCTGTATTAAAGCTGTAGAGTCCAGGTTCTGGTTTTGGTGCTGTATTAAAGCCGTAGTGTCCTGGTTCTGGTTCTGGTTCTGGTGCTGTATTAAAGCTGTAGTGTCCAGGTTCTGGTTCTGGTTTCGGTGCTGTATTAAATCAGTAGTGTCTTGGTTCTGGTTTTGGTGCTGTATTAAAGCCGTAGTGTCCTGGTTCTGGTGCTGTATTAAAGCCGTAGTGTCCAGGTTCTGGTTCTGGTGCTGTATTAAAGCCGTAGTGTCCAGGTTCTGGTTCTGGTTCTGGTGCTGTATTAAAGCCGTAGTGTCCAGGTTCTGGTTCTGGTTCTGGTGCTGTATTAAAGCCGTAGTGTCCAGGTTCTGGTTCTGGTTCTGTATTAAAGCCGTAGTGTCCAGGTTCTGGTTCTGGTTCTGGTGCTGTATTAAAGCCGTAGTGTCCAGGTTCTGGTTCTGGTTCTGGTTCTGTATTAAAGCCGTAGTGTCCAGGTTCTGGTTCTGGTTCTGGTGCTGTATTAAAGCCGTAGTGTCCAGGTTCTGGTTCTGGTTCTGGTGCTGTATTAAAGCTGTAGTTTCCAGGTTCTGGTTCTGGTGCTGTATTAAAGCTGTAGTGTCCAGGTTCTGGTTCTGGTTCTGTATTAAAGCTGTAGAGTCCAGGTTCTGGTTCTGGTTCTGGTTCTGTATTAAAGCCGTAGTGTCCAGGTTCTGGTTTTGGTGCTGTATTAAAGCCGTAGTGTCCTGGTTCTGGTGCTGTATTAAAGCCGTAGTGTCCAGGTTCTGGTTCTGGTTCTGTATTAAAGCCGTAGTGTCCAGGTTCTGGTTCTGGTGCTGTATTAAAAGCCGTAGTGTCCAGGTTCTGGTTCTGGTGCTGTATTAAAGCTGTAGTGTCCTGGTTCTGGTTCTGGTTCTGGTGCTGTATTAAAGCCGTAGTGTCCAGGTTCTGGTTCTGGTTCTGGTGCTGTATTAAAGCCGTAGAGTCCAGGTTCTGGTTCTGGTGCTGTATTAAAGCCGTAGTGTCCTGGTTCTGGTTCTGGTGCTGTATTAAAGCTGTAGAGTCCAGGTTCTGGTTCTGGTTCTGGTTCTGTATTAAAGCCGTAGTGTCCAGGTTCTGGTTTTGGTGCTGTATTAAAGCCGTAGTGTCCTGGTTCTGGTGCTGTATTAAAGCCGTAGTGTCCAGGTTCTGGTTCTGGTTCTGTATTAAAGCCGTAGTGTCCAGGTTCTGGTTCTGGTGCTGTATTAAAAGCCGTAGTGTCCAGGTTCTGGTTCTGGTGCTGTATTAAAGCTGTAGTGTCCAGGTTCTGGTTCTGGTTCTGGTGCTGTATTAAAGCCGTAGTGTCCAGGTTCTGGTTCTGGTTCTGTATTAAAGCCGTAGTGTCCAGGTTCTGGTTCTGGTTCTGGTGCTGTATTAAAGCCGTAGTGTCCAGGTTCTGGTTCTGGTTCTGGTTCTGTATTAAAGCCGTAGTGTCCAGGTTCTGGTTCTGGTTCTGGTGCTGTATTAAAGCCGTAGTGTCCAGGTTCTGGTTCTGGTTCTGGTTCTGGTGCTGTATTAAAGCCGTAGTGTCCAGGTTCTGGTTCTGGTTCTGTATTAAAGCCGTAGTGTCCAGGTTCTGGTTCTGGTTCTGGTGCTGTATTAAAGCCGTAGTGTTCTGGTTCTGGTGCTGTATTAAAGCTGTAGTGTCCAGGTTCTGGTTCTGGTTCTGGTTCTGTATTAAAGCCGTAGTGTCCAGGTTCTGGTTCTGGTGCTGTATTAAAGCCGTAGTGTCCAGGTTCTGGTTCTGGTTCTGGTGCTGTATTAAAGCCGTAGTGTCCAGGTTCTGGTTCTGGTTCTGGTGCAGTATTAAAGCTGTAGTGTCCAGGTTCTGGTTCTGGTGCTGTATTAAAGCTGTAGTGTCCAGGTTCTGGTTCTGGTTCTGGTTCTGTATTAAAGCTGTAGTGTCCAGGTTCTGGTTCTGGTGCAGTATTAAAGCTGTAGTGTCCAGGTTCTGGTTCTGGTGCTGTATTAAAGCTGTAGTGTCCAGGTTCTGGTTCTGGTTCTGGTGCTGTATTAAAGCTGTAGTTTCCAGGTTCTGGTTCTGGTGCTGTATTAAAGCTGTAGTGTCCAGGTTCTGGTTCTGGTTCTGTATTAAAGCTGTAGAGTCCAGGTTCTGGTTCTGGTTCTGGTTCTGTATTAAAGCCGTAGTGTCCAGGTTCTGGTTTTGGTGCTGTATTAAAGCCGTAGTGTCCTGGTTCTGGTGCTGTATTAAAGCCGTAGTGTCCAGGTTCTGGTTCTGGTTCTGTATTAAAGCCGTAGTGTCCAGGTTCTGGTTCTGGTGCTGTATTAAAAGCCGTAGTGTCCAGGTTCTGGTTCTGGTGCTGTATTAAAGCTGTAGTGTCCTGGTTCTGGTTCTGGTTCTGGTGCTGTATTAAAGCCGTAGTGTCCAGGTTCTGGTTCTGGTTCTGGTGCTGTATTAAAGCCGTAGAGTCCAGGTTCTGGTTCTGGTGCTGTATTAAAGCCGTAGTGTCCTGGTTCTGGTTCTGGTGCTGTATTAAAGCCGTAGTGTTCTGGTTCTGGTTCTGGTGCTGTATTAAAGCCGTAGTGTTCTGGTTCTGGTGCTGTATTAAAGCTGTAGAGTCCAGGTTCTGGTGCTGTATTAAAGCTGTAGAGTCCAGGTTCTGGTTCTGGTTCTGGTGCTGTATTAAAGCCGTAGTGTCCAGGTTCTGGTTCTGGTTCTGGTGCTGTATTAAAGCCGTAGTGTCCAGGTTCTGGTTCTGGTTCTGGTTCTGTATTAAAGCCGTAGTGTCCAGGTTCTGGTTCTGCCGCTGCTCCATCTCAGCCATTAAACCCAGGTCTCTAGAAGCTCGTTGAGACGTGATAAAAGCTAGCTGCCTCCCCGGTTATTGGATCAACTAAGCAAATATCCAGCGACCTGGATCAGACTCAGCACCTCCCTCCCTAGTCTCTCCCTGTTCCCCATCAGGCCTGTTCTGACCTGATCTGGCCTGGTGTATTCTGGTCTGGTAGCCAAGAGGCTGTGTGAAGGTCCACCCGTGAAAACATGGTTAAACTGGAGTGATGACACCTACCAAGATCATCTGGCCCTGGTTCTCTCTCTCTGTCTCTCTCTGTCTCTCTCTCTCTGTCTCTGTCTCTCTCTGTCTCTCTCTGTCTCTCTCTCTCTGTCTCTGTCTCTCTCTCTCTCTATCTCTCTCTCTCTCTGTCTCTGTCTCTCTCTGTCTGTCTCTGTCTCTCTCTGTCTGTCTCGGTCTGTCTCTGTCTCTCTCTGTCTGTCTCTGTCTCTGTCTTCCTCTGTCTCTCTCTGTCTCTGTCTCCCCCTCTCTCTCTCTCTCTCTTTCTCTCTGTCTCTGTCTCTCTCCCTCTCTTTCCTGACCTTCCTCCCTGCCTCAGCCATGACTGTGTTGACTCATATAAAAGACCCAGGAGACTCAGGGGAGGTATTCTGATGAGTTCAACTTCTCTCCTCAGAAGATTAGTGTTATTTGGGCTCCCGAGTGATTCAGCAGTCTGAGACACTGCATCTCTACAGAGACACCCTGGTTCAGAGGTCTGAGACACCCTGGTTCAGAGGTCTGAGACACCCTGGTTCAGAGGTCTGAGACACTGCATCTCTACAGAGACACCCTGGTTCAGAGGTCTGAGACACCCTGGTTCAGAGGTCTGAGACACCCTGGTTCAGAGGTCTGAGACACCCTGGTTCAGAGGTCTGAGACACCCTGGTTCAGAGGTCTGAGACACCCTGGTTCAGAGGTCTGAGACACTGCATCTCTACAGAAACACCCTGGTTCAGAGGTCTGAGACACCCTGGTTCAGAGGTCTGAGACACCCTGGTTCAGAGGTCTGAGACACTGCATCTCTACAGAGACACCCTGGTTCAGATGTCTGAGACACTGCATCTCTACAGAGACACCCTGGTTCAGAGGTCTGAGACACCCTGGTTCAGAGGTCTGAGACACCCTGGTTCAGAGGTCTGAGACACCCTGGTTCAGAGGTCTGAGACACCCTGGTTCAGCGGTCTGAGACACCCTGGTTCAGCGGTCTGAGACACTGCATCTCTACAGAGACACCCTGGTTCAGAGGTCTGAGACACCCTGGTTCAGAGGTCTGAGACATCCTGGTTCAGAGGTCTGAGACACACTGGTTCAGAGGTCTGAGACACCCTGGATCAGAGGTCTGAGACACCCTAGTTCAGAGGTGAGAAAAAACCCTGGTTCAGCGGTCTGAGACACCCTGGTTCAGCGGTCTGAGACACCCTAGTTCAGAGGTCAGAAAAAACCCTGGTTCAGAGGTCTGAGACACCCTGGTTCAGAGGTCTGAGACACCCTGGTTCAGAGGTCTGAGACACCCTAGTTCAGAGGTCAGAAAAAACCCTGGTTCAGAGGTCTGAGACACCCTGGTTCAGCGGTCAGAGACACCCTGGTTCAGCGGTCAGAGACACCCTGGTTCAGCGGTATGAGACACCCTGGTTCAGAGGTCTGAGACACCCTGGTTCAGCGGTCAGAGACACCCTGGTTCAGAGGTCTGAGACACCCTGGTTCAGAGGTCTGAGACACCCTGGTTCAGAGGTCTGAGACACCCTGGTTCAGAGGTCTGAGACACCCTGGTTCAGCGGTCTGAGACACCCTGGTTCAGAGGTCTGAGACACTGCATCTCAGTGCTGGAGGCGTCGCTATAGAATCCAGGCTGGATCACATCCTGGCCCGTGATTGGGAGTCCCATAGGGCGGCGCGCAATTGGCCCAGTGTCGTCCGGATTTGCCCAGAGTAGGCAGTCATTGTAAAGAAGAATTTGTTCTTAACTGACTTGCCTCGTTAAATAAAGGTACATATATTTATATACACATTTATCTGCTGGGTTTCTACCTGCCTGGTGTAGATAGGTGAGGTAAAGGACCTGCCTGGTGTGGGTTGATTCAGACCTTTAGGTTAGTAGATAGGTGAGGTAAAGGACCTGTCTGGTGTGGGTTGATTCAGACCTTTAGGTTAGTAGATAGGTGAGGTGAAGGACCTGCCTGGTGTGGGTTGATTCAGACCTTTAGGTTAGTAGATAGGTGAGGTAAAGGACCAGCCTGGTGTGGGTTGATTCAGACCTTTAGGTTAGTAGATCGGTGAGGTAAAGGACCTGCCTGGTGTGGGTTGATTCAGACCTTTAGGTTAGTAGATAGGTGAGGTAAAGGACCTGCCTGGTGTGGGTTGATTCAGACCTTTAGGTTAGTAGATAGGTGAGGTAAAGGACCTGCCTGGTGTGGTTGAAAAATACCTTTAGGTTAGTAGATAGGTGAGGTAAAGGACCTGCCTGGTGTGGGTTGATTCAGACCTTTAGGTTAGTAGATAGGTGAGGTAAAGGACCTACCTGGTGTGGGTTGATTCAGACCTTTAGGTTAGTAGATAGGTGAGGTAAAGGACCTGCCTGGTGTGGGTTGATTCAGACCTTTAGGTTAGTAGATAGGTGAGGTAAAGGACCTGCCTGGTGTGGTTGATTCAGACCTTTAGGTTAGTAGATAGGTGAGGTAAAGGACCTGCCTGGTGTGGGTTGATTCAGACCTTTAGGTTAGTAGATAGGTGAGGTAAAGGACCTGCCTGGTGTGGGTTGATTCAGACCTTTAGGTTAGTAGATAGGTGAGGTAAAGGACCTGCCTGGTGTGGTTGATTCAGACCTTTAGGTTAGTAGATAGGTGAGGTAAAGGACCTGCCTGGTGTGGGTTGATTCAGACCTTTAGGTTAGTAGATAGGTGAGGTAAAGGACCTGCCTGGTGTGGGTTGATTCAGACCTTTAGGTTAGTAGATAGGTGAGGTAAAGCGCCTGCCTGGTGTGGGTTGATTCAGACCTTTAGGTTAGTAGATAGGTGAGGTAAAGGACCTGCCTGGTGTGGGTTGATTCAGACCTTTAGGTAGGTGAGGTAAAGGACCTGCCTGGTGTGGGTTGATTCAGACCTTTAGGTTAGTAGATAGGTGAGGTAAAGGACCTGCCTGGTGTGGGTTGATTCAGACCTTTAGGTTAGTAGATAGGTGAGGTAAAGGACCTGCCTGGTGTGGGTTGATTTAGACCTTTAGGTTAGTAGATAGGTGAGGTAAAGGACCTGCCTGGTGTGGGTTGATTCAGACCTTTAGGTTAGTAGATAGGTGAGGTAAAGGACCTGCCTGGTGTGGGTTGATTCAGACCTTTAGGTTAGTAGATAGGTGAGGTAAAGCGCCTGCCTGGTGTGGGTTGATTCAGACCTTTAGGTTAGTAGATAGGTGAGGTAAAGGACCTGCCTGGTGTGGGTTGATTCAGACCTTTAGGTTAGTAGATAGGTGAGGTAAAGGACCTGCCTGGTGTGGTTTGATTCAGACCTTTAGGTTAGTAGATAGGTGAGGTAAAGGACCTGCCTGGTGTGGTTGATTCAGACCTTTAGGTTAGTAGATAGGTGAGGTAAAGGACCTGCCTGGTGTGGGTTGATTCAGACCTTTAGGTTAGTAGATAGGTGAGGTAAAGGACCTGCCTTGTGTGGGTTGATTCAGACCTTTAGGTTAGTAGATAGGTGAGGTAAAGGACCTACCTGGTGTGGGTTGATTCAGACCTTTAGGTTAGTAGATAGGTGAGGTAAAGGACCTGCCTGGTGTGGGTTGATTCAGACCTTTAGGTTAGTAGATAGGTGAGGTAAAGGACCTGCCTGGTGTGGTTGATTCAGACCTTTAGGTTAGTAGATAGGTGAGGTAAAGGACCTACCTGGTGTGGGTTGATTCAGACCTTTAGGTTAGTAGATAGGTGAGGTAAAGGACCTGCCTGGTGTGGGTTGATTCAGACCTTTCGGTTAGTAGATAGGTGAGGTAAAGGACCTGCCTGGTGTGGTTGATTCAGACCTTTAGGTTAGTAGATAGGTGAGGTAAAGGACCTGCCTGGTGTGGGTTGATTCAGACCTTTAGGTTAGTAGATAGGTGAGGTAAAGGACCTGCCTGGTGTGGGTTGATTCAGACATTTAGGTTAGTAGATAGGTGAGGTAAAGGACCTGCCTGGTGTGGGTTGATTCAGACCTTTAGGTTAGTAGATAGGTGAGGTAAAGGACTTGCCTGGTGTGGGTTGATTCAGACCTTTAGGTTAGTAGATAGGTGAGGTAAAGGACCTGCCTGGTGTGGGTTGATTCAGACCTTTAGGTTAGTAGATAGGTGAGGTAAAGGACCTGCCTGGTGTGGGTTGATTCAGACCTTTAGGTTAGTAGATAGGTGAGGTAAAGGACCTGCCTGGTGTGGGTTGATTCAGACCTTTAAGTTAGTAGATAGGTGAGGTAAAGGACCTGCCTGGTGTGGGTTGATTCAGACCTTTAGGTTAGTAGATAGGTGAGGTAAAGGACCTGCCTGGTGTGGGTTGATTCAGACCTTTAGGTTAGTAGATAGGTGAGGTAAAGGACCTGCCTGGTGTGGTTTGATTCAGACCTTTAGGTTAGTAGATAGGTGAGGTAAAGGACCTGCCTGGTGTGGTTGATTCAGACCTTTAGGTTAGTAGATAGGTGAGGTAAAGGACCTGCCTGGTGTGGGTTGATTCAGACCTTTAGGTTAGTAGATAGGTGAGGTAAAGGACCTGCCTGGTGTGGGTTGATTCAGACCTTTAGGTTAGTAGATAGGTGAGGTAAAGGACCTACCTGGTGTGGGTTGATTCAGACCTTTAGGTTAGTAGATAGGTGAGGTAAAGGACCTGCCTGGTGTGGGTTGATTCAGACCTTTAGGTTAGTAGATAGGTGAGGTAAAGGACCTGCCTGGTGTGGTTGATTCAGACCTTTAGGTTAGTAGATAGGTGAGGTAAAGGACCTACCTGGTGTGGGTTGATTCAGACCTTTAGGTTAGTAGATAGGTGAGGTAAAGGACCTGCCTGGTGTGGGTTGATTCAGACCTTTCGGTTAGTAGATAGGTGAGGTAAAGGACCTGCCTGGTGTGGTTGATTCAGACCTTTAGGTTAGTAGATAGGTGAGGTAAAGGACCTGCCTGGTGTGGGTTGATTCAGACCTTTAGGTTAGTAGATAGGTGAGGTAAAGGACCTGCCTGGTGTGGGTTGATTCAGACATTTAGGTTAGTAGATAGGTGAGGTAAAGGACCTGCCTGGTGTGGGTTGATTCAGACCTTTAGGTTAGTAGATAGGTGAGGTAAAGGACTTGCCTGGTGTGGGTTGATTCAGACCTTTAGGTTAGTAGATAGGTGAGGTAAAGGACCTGCCTGGTGTGGGTTGATTCAGACCTTTAGGTTAGTAGATAGGTGAGGTAAAGGACCTGCCTGGTGTGGGTTGATTCAGACCTTTAGGTTAGTAGATAGGTGAGGTAAAGGACCTGCCTGGTGTGGGTTGATTCAGACCTTTAGGTTAGTAGATAGGTGAGGTAAAGGACCTGCCTCGTGTGGTTGATTCAGACCTTTAGGTTAGTAGATAGGTGAGGTAAAGGACCTGCCTGGTGTGGGTTGATTCAGACCTTTAGGTTAGTAGATAGGTGAGGTAAAGGACCTGCCTGGTGTGGGTTGATTCAGACCTTTAGGTTAGTAGATAGGTGAGGTAAAGGACCTGCCTGGTGTGGTTGATTCAGACCTTTAGGTTAGTAGATAGGGGAGGTAAAGGACCTTCCTGGTGGGGTTGATTCAGACCTTTAGGTTAGTAGATAGGTGAGGTAAAGGACCTGCCTGGTGTGGGTTGATTCAGACCTTTAGGTTAGTAGATAGGTGAGGTAAAGGACCTGCCTGGTGTGGGTTGATTCAGACCTTTAGGTTAGTAGATAGGTGAGGTAAAGGACCTGCCTGGTGTGGTTGATTCAGACCTTTAGGTTAGTAGATAGGTGAGGTAAAGGACCTGTCTGGTGTGGGTTGATTCAGACCTTTAGGTTAGTAGTTGACTCATAGCGTGGGCAGCATTGACTCATCGTGGCGTAAGATGTGATTGGCCTGATCCCTCAGGATTAAATAATGATCTATAACTCAGTGTGGATGTTTCATCTGATTACTTCCCTCATAAATAACGGCCTCCTATCAGCTCCAGTAGAGTAGTTCTGGACACTGAGCCGTGAGGGGGTCTGCCAAGTTGAGGACAGGGAGATTTTGTGTGTGTGTGTGTGTGTGTCTGTGTGTGTGTGTGTGTGTGTGTCTGTGTGTGTGTGTGTGTGTGTGCGTGTGCGTGTGTGTGTGCACGCGTGTGTGTGTGCGTGCGCTGTAGATGGCCTCAGCTGTGACTAATCTGTGTCATACTGGACCTAGTGCCAGCAGCAGATCAATGTGAGTCAGGGGGAAAGAGAGAGAGAGGCAGCAAGAGGAGGAGGATAGGAAAGTCTTGTAGGGGTGTGGAGGAAGAGGAGGAGGATAGGAGAGTCTTGTAGGGGTGTGGAGGAAGAGGCGGAGGAGGAGGATAGGAGAGTCTTGTAGGGGTGTGGAAGAAGAGGAGGAGGAGGATAGGAGAGTCTTGTAGGGGTGTGGAGGAAGGCTGAAGACCAAACCTGATACACCAGGAATTGTACTGAAATATTTCACAGCGTGGGCAGCGTTGACTACCTTCAGATGGACATGCTGCCAAGGAACATTCCTGCCCTCTGTTTCCCTTTTGGTTTCAGACAAAGTAAAGCTTGAATGGGGCTTCCACAGAGAGGTGTGGGTCTGGTAGATTCTACAGTCAGCCAGGTGTGGGTCTGGTAGATTCTACACAGTCAGCCAGGTGTGGGTCTGGTAGATTCTACACAGTCAGCCAGGTGTGGGTCTGGTAGATTCTACACAGTCAGCCAGGTGTGGGTCTGGTAGATTCCACACAGTCAGCCAGGTGTGGGTCTGGTAGATTCTACACAGTCAGCCAGGTGTGGGTCTGGTAGATTCTACACAGTCAGCCAGGTGTGGGTCTGGTAGATTCCATACAGCCAGCCAGGTGTGGGTCTGGTAGATTCCACACAGTCAGCCAGGTGTGGGTCTGGTAGATTCCACACAGCCAGGTGTGGGTCTGGTAGATTCCACACAGCCAGGTGTGGGTCTGGTAGATTCCACACAGCCAGGTGTGGGTCTGGTAGATTCCACACAGTCAGCCAGGTGTGGGTCTGGTAGATTCCACACAGTCAGCCAGGTGTGGGTCTGGTAGATTCCACACAGTCAGCCAGGTGTGGGTCTGGTAGATTCCACACAGTCAGCCAGGTGTGGGTCTGGTAGATTCCACACAGCCAGCCAGGTGTGTGGAGACATCAGATAGGTGTGGGTCTGGTAGATTCCACACAGTCAGCCAGGTGTGGGTCTGGTAGATTCCACACAGCCAGCCAGGTGTGTGGAGACATCAGATAGGTGTGTGTCTGGTAGATTCCATACAGCCAGCCAGGTGTGTGGAGACATCAGAGAGGTGTGGGTCTGGTAGATTCCACACAGTCAGCCAGGTGTGGGTCTGGTAGATTCCACACAGCCAGCCAGGTGTGTGGAGACATCAGAGAGGTGTGTGTCTGGTAGATTCCATACAGCCATGCCAGGTGTGTGGAGACATCAGAGAGGTGTGGGTCTGGTAGATTCCACACAGCCAGCCAGGTGTGGGTCTGGTAGATTCCATACAGCCAGCCAGGTGTGGGTCTGGTAGATTCCACACAGCCAGGTGTGGGTCTGGTAGATTCCATACAGTCAGCCAGGTGTGTGTCTGGTAGATTCTACACAGTCAGCCAGGTGTGGGTCTGGTAGATTCCATACAGCCAGCCAGGTGTGGGTCTGGTAGATTCCACTCAGTCAGCCAGGTGTGGGTCTGGTAGATTCCACACAGCCAGCCAGGTGTGGGTCTGGTAGATTCCACACAGTCAGCCAGGTGTGGGTCTGGTAGATTCCACACAGTCAGCCAGGTGTGGGTCTGGTAGATTCCACACAGCCAGGTGTGGGTCTGGTAGATTCCACACAGCCAGCCAGGTGTGTGGAGACATCAGAGAGGTGTGTGTCTGGTAGATTCCATACAGTCAGCCAGGTGTGTGGAGACATCAGAGAGGTGTGGGTCTGGTAGATTCCACACAGCCAGCCAGGTGTGGGTCTGGTAGATTCCACACAGCCAGCCAGGTGTGTGGAGACATCAGAGAGGTGTGTGTCTGGTAGATTCCACACAGCCAGCCAGGTGTGGGTCTGGTAGATTCCACACAGCCAGCCCGGTGTGGGTCTGGTAGATTCTACACAGCCAGCCAGGTGTGTGGAGACATCAGAGAGGTGTGTGTCTGGTAGATTCCACACAGCCAGCCAGGTGTGGGTCTGGTAGATTCCACACAGCCAGCCAGGTGTGGGTCTGGTAGATTCTACACAGCCAGCCAGGTGTGTGGAGACATCAGAGAGGTGTGGGTCTGGTAGATTCCACACAGCCAGCCAGGTGTGGGTCTGGTAGATTCCACACAGTCAGCCAGGTGTGGGTCTGGTAGATTCTACACAGTCAGCCAGGTGTGTGGAGACATCAGAGAGGTTTGTGTCTGGTAGATTCCATACAGCCAGCCAGGTGTGTGGAGACATCAGAGAGGTGTGGGTCTGGTAGATTCCACACAGCCAGCCAGGTGTGGGTCTGGTAGATTCCATACAGCCAGCCAGGTATGGGTCTGGTAGATTCCACACAGTCAGCCCGGTGTGGGTCTGGTAGATTCCACACAGTCAGCCAGGTGTGGGTCTGGTAGATTCCATACAGCCAGCCAGGTGTGGGTCTGGTAGATTCCACACAGTCAGCCAGGTGTGGGTCTGGTAGATTCCATACAGCCAGCCAGGTGTGGGTCTGGTAGATTCCACACAGCCAGCCAGGTGTGGGTCTGGTAGATTCCACACAGTCAGCCAGGTGTGGGTCTGGTAGATTCTACACAGTCAGCCAGGTGTGGGTCTGGTAGATTCCACACAGTCAGCCAGGTGTGGGTCTGGTAGATTCCACACAGTCAGCCAGGTGTGTGGAGACATCAGAGAGGTGTGGGTCTGGTAGATTCCACACAGCAAGTCAGGTGTGGGTCTGGTAGATTCTACACAGCCAGCCAGGTGTGTGGAGACATCAGAGAGGTGTGTGTCTGGTAGATTCTACACAGCCAGCCAGGTGTGTGGAGACATCAGAGAGGTGTGGATCTGATTGAACCAGGCCATTAGATCCTGATTGGACCAGGGGACAGGGGTTGGGAGGGAGGGAGATTTTAACCATCCCCAGCCCCACAACCAGCCCCAGCCTCAAACCAATTTACCCCAGGCAGGCCTACCCCCCAGCCTCAAACCAACTTACCCCAGGCAGGCTTACCCCCCCAGCCTCAAACCAACTTACCCCAGGCAGGCCTACACCCCCAAGCCTCAAACCAACTTACCCCAGGCAGGCCTACCCCCCAGCCTTAAACCATCTTACCCCAGGCAGGCTTACCCCCCCAGCCTCAAACCAACTTACCCCAGGCAGGCCTACCCCCCAACTCCAAACCCAGCCTTCTCCCCCTCTCTCCCTATCCTCTCCCTATCCTCTCCCCCTCTCTCCCTATCCTCTCCCTATCCTCTCTCCCTATCCTCTCCCTATCCTCTCCCTATCCTCTCCCTATCCTCTCTCCCTATCCTCTCCCCCCCTCTCCCCCTCTCTCCCTATCCTCTCTCCCTATCCTCTCCCCCCCTCTCCCCCTCTCTCCCTATCCTCTCCCCCCCTCTCCCCCTCTCTCCCTATCCTCTCCCTATCCTCTTCCCAGGGGAGTGGCTTTAGGGTTTAGCCACAGTAAAACACAGTAGTATTTACACACTCTACTTTCTCACAGAACACCAAATGTGCACTTAGGAAATCACGAGGGAGCAGGGCTTTTTTCTGTTCCTGTTTGAATGATCCAGCTCGTCTTTACCCCCCCCCCCCCCCCCCCCCCCCCCGGAGTAGAGAAGATAGATCCATCGCTAGTTAAAGACAGATCAGGTTTCTGTCTCCCCCCCACCCACCCCCCAGAGTAGAGAAGATAGATCCATCGCTAGTTAAAGACAGATCAGGTTTCTGTTCCCAGCAGATGTACCAGGGTTCTGACGGCCCCGTACAGGACACGGGGGCTTTAGGTACCGTCGTTGTTCCTTGATCTATTTTATTGTCTGGTTTTTAACCATTGTCTTACCACCAACTTCTGCGTGGCAAGGATCCAATTCCACGTGATTAGAAGTTTCTCTCCCGTCTACAATTACCGTCTCTAGTTTGTCACGTCTAGCGTAGATCTGTGTGACATAGAGAGGCCCATATATGCCTACGTAACCAGGACTAATGTGGGTACAGGCAGCAGGAGGAGTAATGTAGTATGTGACCGGATTATAGAAATTGATATTCTGGTGTCTGCTGGGACGTCGGGGGCTGACTGAGAGAGCTGTCACTTTTTAAAAACCCTGTTTATAACAAGCAGGTTTTTATTGACTATCAACATATCTCAGGAGGTAATATTTGTCCACATAAAGCCGTTTTTTTTATAGAGAGAGAGAGAAGAGGACGATAAGAGGATGAAGATGGCTGTATCGTGTAGCCTAATGAAGAGTCTCTGTTAACCGATACCGATCTTTAAAGAAGGGTTAGCACGGCATCTTAAAGATGTCTGGCAGTTTAGAAGTCAGCGCGTCGAAGTTGAAAGGTGCCTCAGATGGCGTTCCTCTATAAAGAGGGCATGGATTTGAACTCGTGCCAGCAGCTGTCCCGTCCGAATGGGGAAAAAACGTCCCGTCCACCAGGTTTAATGAGGTAAAAACTTTCCCATCGGTTTCCAATAGCAACAGCAGAACAGTGTTTTTGGCTGTTAAACTCTGAGCTTTTTTTTTACTGCTGGCCTCCTTTAACAGTCACCCTGGGGTCACTCTGGGGTCACTCTGTCTCAATGGGACGTTGGGGTCTGCTGTGTTGAGGTTGGATTGGTTCATGAGAAGCTCTCTGATGTTGGGGTCTGTTGTGTTGAGGTTGGACTGGTTCATGAGAAGCTCTCTGATGTTGGGGTCTGTTGTGTTGAGGTTGGACTGGTTCATGAGAAGCTCTCTGATGTTGGGGTTTGCTGTGTTGAGGTTGGACTGGTTCACGAGAAGCTCTCTGACGTTGGGGGTCTGCTGTGTTGAGGTTGGACTGGTTCATGAGAAGCTCTCTGATGTTGGGGGTCTGCTGTGTTGAGGTTGGACTGGTTCATGAGAAGCTCTCTGACGTTGGGGTCTGTTGTGTTGAGGTTGGATTGGTTCATGAGAAGCTCTCTGACGTTGGGGTCTGCTGTGATGAGGTTGGACTGGTTCATGAGAAGCTCTCTGATGTTGGGGTTTGCTGTGTTGAGGTTGGACTGGTTCATGAGAAGCTCTCTGACGTTGGGGTCTGTTGTGTTGAGGTTGTACTGGTTCGTGAGAAGCTCTCTGACGTCGGGGTCTGTTGTGTTGAGGTTGGACTGGTTCATGAGAAGTTCTCTGACGTTGGGGTCTGCTGTGTTGAGGTTGGACTGGTTCATGAGAAGCTCTCTGATGTTGGGGGTCTGTTGTGTTGAGGTTGGACTGGTTCATGAGAAGCTCTCTGATGTTGGGGGTCTGTTGTGTTGAGGTTGGACTGGTTCATGAGAAGCTCTCTGATGTTGGGGGTCTGTTGTGTTGAGGTTGGACTGGTTCATGAGAAGCTCTCTGATGTTGGGGGTCTGTTGTGTTGAGGTTGGACTGGTTCATGAGAAGCTCTCTGATGTTGGGGTCTGCTGTGTTGAGGTTGGACTGGTTCATGAGAAGCTCTCTGATGTTGGGGGTCTGTTGTGTTGAGGTTGGACTGGTTCATGAGAAGCTCTCTGATGTTGGGGGTCTGTTGTGTTGAGGTTGGACTGGTTCATGAGAAGCTCTCTGATGTTGGGGGTCTGTTGTGTTGAGGTTGGACTGGTTCATGAGAAGCTCTCTGACGTTGGGGTCTGTTGTGTTGAGGTTGGAGTGGTTCATGAGAAGCTCTCTGACATTGGGGTCTGTTGTGTTGAGGTTGGACTGGTTCATGAGAAGCTCTCTGACGTTGGGGTCTGCTGTGTTGAGGTTGGAGTGGTTCATGAGAAGCTCTCTGACGTTGGGGTCTGCTGTGTTGAGGTTGGACTGGTTCATGAGAAGCTCTCTGATGTTGGGTGTGGTGGAGGGGGGGGGGGTGGACTGGTTCATGAGAAGCTCTCTGATGTTGGGGGTCTGTTGTGTTGAGGTTGGACTGGTTCATGAGAAGCTCTCTGATGTTGGGGGTCTGCTGTGTTGAGGTTGGACTGGTTCATGAGAAGCTCTCTGACGTTGGGGGTCTGTTGTGTTGAGGTTGGATTGGTTCATGAGAAGCTCTCTGATGTTGGGGGTCTGCTGTGTTGAGGTTGGACTGGTTCATGAGAAGCTCTCTGATGTTGGGGGTCTGCTGTGTTGAGGTTGGACTGGTTCATGAGAAGCTCTCTGATGTTGGGTGTGGTGGAGGGGGGGGGGGTGGATGTGTTTGGAAAAGTTTCAAGTAATTCACAGACCTTGGTCGTTGAGCTGTTTTGGAATTGCGTACTCTTTAACTTTTAGTGTGTTTGAGAAGCCCTCTCCAAAGCCCAGTGTTCTCAATAAAAAGAGGAATGGGAAATTGAGGACCTAACTCAGTTGCACAACGGAATGCATTCAACCGAAATGGGTCGTCCACATTTGACCCCTTTTGAATCAGAGGTACGGTGGGACTTGTTCAACATCTATCGGTCCCCCGGATACAGACTCAGATACATGGTATAGTGTAGTGTGTATATTGTAGTCAGTCAGAGAGAGAGAGACTCAGATACATGGTATAGTGTAGTGTGTATATTGTAGTCAGTGAGAGAGAGACTCAGATACATGGTATAGTGTTGTGTGTATATTGTAGTCAGTGAGAGAGACTCAGATACATGGTATAATGTTGTGTGTATATTGTAGTCAGTCAGAGAGAGAGAGACTCAGATACATGGTATAGTGTAGTGTGTATATTGTATTCAGTCAGAGAGAGAGACTCAGATACATGGTATAGTGTTGTGTGTATATTGTAGTCAGTGAGAGAGGCTCAGATACATGGTATAGTGTTGTGTGTATATTGTAGTCAGTGAGAGAGAGACTCAGATACATGGTATAGTGTAGTGTGTATATTGTAGTCAGTGAGAGAGAGACTCAGATACATGGTATAATGTAGTGTGTATATTGTAGTCAGTGAGAGAGAGACTCAGATACATGGTATAGTGTTGTGTGTATATTGTAGTCAGTCAGAGAGAGACTCAGATACATGGTATAGTGTTGTGTGTATATTGTAGTCAGTCAGAGAGAGACTCAGATACATGGTATAGTGTTGTGTGTATATTGTAGTCAGTCAGAGAGAGACTCAGATACATGGTATAGTGTTGTGTGTATATTGTAGTCAGAGAGAGAGAGACTCAGATACATGGTATAGTGTTGTGTGTATATTGTAGTCAGTCAGAGAGAGAGAGACTCAGATACATGGTATAGTGTTGTGTGTATATTGTAGTCAGAGAGAGAGAGACTCAGATACATGGTATAGTGTAGTGTGTATATTGTAGTCAGAGAGAGAGAGACTCAGATACATGGTATAGTGTAGTGTGTATATTGTAGTCAGTGAGAGAGAGACTCAGATACATGGTATAGTGTAGTGTGTATATTGTATTCAGTCAGAGAGAGAGACTCAGATACATGGTATAGTGTTGTGTGTATATTGTAGTCAGAGAGAGAGAGACTCAGATACATGGTATAGTGTAGTGTGTATATTGTAGTCAGAGAGAGAGAGACTCAGATACATGGTATAGTGTAGTGTGTATATTGTAGTCAGTGAGAGAGAGACTCAGATACATGGTATAGTGTAGTGTGTATATTGTATTCAGTCAGAGAGAGAGACTCAGATACATGGTATAGTGTAGTGTGTATATTGTAGTCAGAGAGAGAGAGACTCAGATACATGGTATAGTGTAGTGTGTATATTGTAGTCAGTGAGAGAGAGACTCAGATACATGGTATAATGTAGTGTGTATATTGTAGTCAGTCAGAGAGAGACTCAGATACATGGTATAGTGTTGTGTGTATATTGTAGTCAGTCAGAGAGAGACTCAGATACATGGTATAGTGTTGTGTGTATATTGTAGTCAGTCAGAGAGAGAGACTCAGATACATGGTATAGTGTAGTGTGTATATTGTAGTCAGTCAGAGAGAGAGACTCAGATACATGGTATAGTGTAGTGTGTATATTGTAGTCAGAGAGAGAGAGACTCAGATACATGGTATAGTGTTGTGTGTATATTGTAGTCAGAGAGAGAGAGACTCAGATACATGGTATAATGTTGTGTGTATATTGTAGTCAGTCAGTGAGAGAGAGAGACTCAGATACATGGTATAGTGTAGTGTGTATATTGTAGTCAGAGAGAGAGAGACTCAGATACATGGTATAATGTTGTGTGTATATTGTAGTCAGTGAGAGAGAGACTCAGATACATGGTATAGTGTTGTGTGTATATTGTAGAGAGAGACTCAGATACATGGTATAGTGTAGTGTGTATATTGTAGTCAGAGAGAGAGAGACTCAGATACATGGTATAGTGTTGTGTGTATATTGTAGTCAGTCAGAGAGAGACTCAGATACATGGTATAGTGTAGTGTGTATATTGTAGTCAGAGAGAGAGAGAGAGAGACTCAGATACATGGTATAGTGTTGTGTGTATATTGTAGTCAGTGAGAGAGAGACTCAGATACATGGTATAGTGTTGTGTGTATATTGTAGTCAGAGAGAGAGAGACTCAGATACATGGTATAATGTTGTGTGTATATTGTAGTCAGAGAGAGACTCAGATACATGGTATAGTGTTGTGTGTATATTGTAGTCAGAGAGAGACTCAGATACATGGTATAGTGTTGTGTGTATATTGTAGAGAGAGAGAGACTCAGATACATGGTATAGTGTTGTGTGTATATTGTAGTCAGTCAGAGAGAGACTCAGATACATGGTATAGTGTAGTGTGTATATTGTAGTCAGTGAGAGAGAGAGACTCAGATACATGGTATAGTGTAGTGTGTATATTGTAGTCAGAGAGAGAGAGAGAGACTCAGATACATGGTATAGTGTAGTGTGTATATTGTAGTCAGAGAGAGAGAGACTCAGATACATGGTATAGTGTAGTGTGTATATTGTAGTCAGTCAGAGAGAGAGACTCAGATACATGGTATAGTGTTGTGTGTATATTGTAGTCAGTCAGAGAGAGACTCAGATACATGGTATAGTGTTGTGTGTATATTGTAGTCAGTCAGAGAGAGAGACTCAGATACATGGTATAGTGTTGTGTGTATATTGTAGTCAGAGAGAGAGACTCAGATACATGGTATAGTGTAGTGTGTATATTGTAGTCAGAGAGAGAGAGACTCAGATACATGGTATAGTGTTGTGTGTATATTGTAGTCAGAGAGAGAGAGACTCAGATACATGGTATAGTGTTGTGTGTATATTGTAGTCAGTCAGAGAGAGACTCAGATACATGGTATAGTGTAGTGTGTATATTGTAGTCAGAGAGAGAGAGACTCAGATACATGGTATAGTGTTGTGTGTATATTGTAGTCAGTCAGAGAGAGACTAAGATACATGGTATAGTGTTGTGTGTATATTGTAGTCAGAGAGAGAGACTCAGATACATGGTATAGTGTTGTGTGTATATTGTAGTCAGAGAGAGAGACTCAGATACATGGTATAGTGTTGTGTGTATATTGTAGTCAGTCAGAGAGAGACTCAGATACATGGTATAGTGTAGTGTGTATATTGTAGTCAGTCAGAGAGAGAGAGAGACTCAGATACATGGTATAGTGTTGTGTGTATATTGTAGTCAGAGAGAGAGAGACTCAGATACATGGTATAGTGTAGTGTGTATATTGTAGTCAGAGAGAGAGACTCAGATACATGGTATAGTGTAGTGTGTATATTGTAGTCAGAGAGAGAGAGACTCAGATACATGGTATAGTGTAGTGTGTATATTGTAGTCAGTCAGAGAGAGAGAGACTCAGATACATGGTATAGTGTAGTGTGTATATTGTAGTCAGAGAGAGAGAGACTCAGATACATGGTATAGTGTTGTGTGTATATTGTAGAGAGAGACTCAGATACATGGTATAGTGTTGTGTGTATATTGTAGTCAGTCAGAGAGAGAGAGACTCAGATACATGGTATAGTGTTGTGTGTATATTGTAGTCAGAGAGAGAGAGACTCAGATACATGGTATAGTGTTGTGTGTATATTGTAGTCAGAGAGAGAGAGACTCAGATACATGGTATAGTGTTGTGTGTATATTGTAGTCAGAGAGAGAGAGACTCAGATACATGGTATAGTGTTGTGTGTATATTGTAGTCAGAGAGAGAGAGACTCAGATACATGGTATAGTGTAGTGTGTATATTGTAGTCAGTCAGAGAGAGACTCAGATACATGGTATAATGTTGTGTGTATATTGTAGAGAGAGACTCAGATACATGGTATAGTGTTGTGTGTATATTGTAGAGAGAGACTCGGATACATGGTATAGTGTTGTGTGTATATTGTAGTCAGTCAGAGAGAGACTCAGATACATGGTATAGTGTTGTGTGTATATTGTAGTCAGTCAGAGAGAGAGACTCAGATACATGGTATAGTGTAGTGTGTATATTGTAGTCAGTCAGAGAGAGACTCAGATACATGGTATAGTGTTGTGTGTATATTGTAGTCAGTGAGAGAGAGAGAGACTCAGATACATGGTATAGTGTAGTGTGTATATTGTAGTCAGAGAGAGAGAGACTCAGATACATGGTATAGTGTTGTGTGTATATTGTAGTCAGAGAGAGAGAGACTCAGATACATGGTATAGTGTAGTGTGTATATTGTAGTCAGAGAGAGAGAGACTCAGATACATGGTATAGTGTTGTGTGTATATTGTAGTCAGTCAGAGAGAGACTCAGATACATGGTATAGTGTTGTGTGTATATTGTAGTCAGTGAGAGAGAGAGAGACTCAGATACATGGTATAGTGTAGTGTGTATATTGTAGTCAGAGAGAGAGAGACTCAGATACATGGTATAGTGTTGTGTGTATATTGTAGTCAGAGAGAGAGAGACTCAGATACATGGTATAGTGTTGTGTGTATATTGTAGTCAGTCAGAGAGAGACTCAGATACATGGTATAGTGTTGTGTGTATATTGTAGTCAGTCAGAGAGAGAGACTCAGATACATGGTATAGTGTAGTGTGTATATTGTAGTCAGTCAGAGAGAGACTCAGATACATGGTATAGTGTTGTGTGTATATTGTAGTCAGAGAGAGAGAGAGAGAGACTCAGATACATGGTATAGTGTTGTGTGTATATTGTAGTCAGAGAGAGAGACTCAGATACATGGTATAGTGTTGTGTGTATATTGTAGTCAGAGAGAGAGAGACTCAGATACATGGTATAGTGTTGTGTGTATATTGTAGTCAGAGAGAGAGAGACTCAGATACATGGTATAGTGTAGTGTGTATATTGTAGTCAGAGAGAGAGAGACTCAGATACATGGTATAGTGTTGTGTGTATATTGTAGTCAGAGAGAGAGAGACTCAGATACATGGTATAGTGTTGTGTGTATATTGTAGTCAGAGAGAGAGAGACTCAGATACATGGTATAGTGTAGTGTGTATATTGTAGTCAGTGAGAGAGAGACTCAGATACATGGTATAGTGTAGTGTGTATATTGTAGTCAGAGAGAGAGAGACTCAGATACATGGTATAGTGTAGTGTGTATATTGTAGTCAGTCAGAGAGAGAGACTCAGATACATGGTATAGTGTTGTGTGTATATTGTAGTCAGTGAGAGAGAGAGATACTCAGATACATGGTATAGTGTTGTGTGTATATTGTAGTCAGAGAGAGAGAGAGAGACTCAGATACATGGTATAGTGTTGTGTGTATATTGTAGTCAGAGAGAGAGAGACTCAGATACATGGTATAGTGTTGTGTGTATATTGTAGTCAGTCAGAGAGAGACTCAGATACATGGTATAGTGTAGTGTGTATATTGTAGTCAGTGAGAGAGAGAGATACTCAGATACATGGTATAGTGTAGTGTGTATATTGTAGTCAGAGAGAGAGAGACTCAGATACATGGTATAGTGTAGTGTGTATATTGTATTCAGTCAGTTAGAGAGAGACCAATTAAGACCAATTAAAAACAATTAAAACAATTAAGACCAATTAAAAACAATGAAGTCCTGGAACTGGGTCAGGCCTTGACATGGTTATCACCCCCAACAGAGGCTGTGGTCAGGAGGCTGTGGTCTTTCCAGATATGATGTCACTCTCCCACAAGCCAGGATGTGACGGCCGACCACAAGATCTACAGTTGATTGATATACGAGGGGAGCCCTGTGGACACACACTGCTGAACATGTTTCTCCCCGCATGACTTTCTCTCTCTCTCTCTCTCTCTCTCTCTCTCTCTCTCTCTCTCTCTCTCTCTCTCTCTCTCTCTCTCTCTCTCCCTCTCCCTCTCTCTCTCTCTCTCTCTCTCCCTCCCTCCCTCCCTCCCTCTCTCTCTCTCTCTCTCTCTCTCTCTCTCTCCCTCCCTCCCTCTCTCTCTCTCTCTCTCTCTCTCTCTCTCTCTCTCTCTCTCTCTCTCTCTCTCCCTCCCTCCCTCCCTCCCTCTCTCTCTCTCTCTCTCTCTCTCTCTCTCTCTCTCTCTCTCTCCCTCTCCCTCTCCCTCTCTCTCTCTCTCTCTCTCCCTCCCTCCCTCCCTGTCTCTCTCTCTCTCTCTCTCTCTCTCTCTCTCTCTCTCCCTCTCCCTCTCCCTCTCCCTCTCTCTCTCTCTCTCCCTCCCTCCCTCCCTCTCTCTCTCTCTCTCTCTCTCTCCCTCCCTCCCTCTCTCTCTCTCCCCCTCCCTCCCTCTGTCTCTCTCTCTCTCTCTCTCCCCCTCCCTCCCTCCTCTCTCTAGAATGGGGATGAAGGTGCGGAGGAGTTGTTGATCAGTCACCATGTGCTCTGTAACGACACCCAGGAGACCCTGAGGTTTGGCCAGGTGGACACCGATGAGAACGTCCTGCTGCCCTCCTTACACAGCCACCAGTACAGCTGGAGAAGCCACAAGTCACCACAGGTACACACACACACACACACACACACACACACACACCCTCCTCACACAGCCACCAGTACAGCTGGAGGAGCCACAAGTCACCACAGGTACACACACACACACACACACACACACACACCCTCCTCACACAGCCACCAGTACAGATGGAGGAGCCACAAGTCACCACAGGTACAAACACACACACACACACGCAGGCCAGCTCACACACACACACTCGCTAACACACACACACACACTCACACACACTCACAGGCTGGGAGGAGGGAGGTTGGGAAACAGATGGATCTAATAGTGATTCTGATTAGAGGTTAAAAGGCCTTTTCAAATCAAATCAAAGTTTGTTTGTCACGTGTGCCAAATACAACAGGTGAAATGCTTAAAAAAGGTGTGTGTGTGTGTGTGTAGGTGTGTGTGTGTGTGTGTGTGTGTGTAGGTGTGTGTGTGTGTGTGTGTGTGTAGGTGTGTGTGTAGGTGTGTAGGTGTGTGTGTGTGTGTGTAGGTAGGTAAGTAAAGAAATAAAACAACAGTAAAAAGACATTTGAAAATAACAGGAACAAGGCTACATACAGACACCTGTTAGTAGCAAGGCTCTATACAGACACCTGTTAGTAGCAAGACTCTATACAGGCACCTGTTAGTCAGGCTGGTTGAGGTAGTATGTAGATATGATTAAAGTGACAGTGCATATATGATGAACAGAGAGTCGTAGTAGTGTAAAAATATATGCAACATACTATATATAGCCTCTCTCTCTCTCTCTCTCTCTCTCCCCCTCCCTCCCCCTCTCTCTCTCTCTCTCTCTCCCTCTCTCTCTCTCTCTCTCTCTCTCTCTCTCTCTCTCTCTCTCCCCCCCTCCCTCCCTCTCTCTCTCTCTCTCTCTCTCTCTCTCTCTCTCTCTCTCTCTCTCTCTCTCTCTCTCTCTATCTATCTATCTATCTATCTCTCTCTATATATATATCTCTCTCCCTCTCTCTATCTATCTATCTATCTATCTATCTATCTATCTATCTATCTATCTATCTATCTCTCTCTCTCTCTCTCTCTCTCTCTGTGTCTCTCTCTCTCTCTCTCTCTCTCTCTCTCCCCCTCTCTCTCTATCTATCTCTCTCTGTGTCTCTCTCTCTCTCTCTCTCTCCCCCTCTCTCTCTATCTATCTCTCTCTCTCTCTCTCTCTCTGTGTCTCTCTCTCTCTCTCTCTCCTGAGCAGTGTGAGAAAGTGCTTTCTGAGAAAAGACATGGCCATAATTACTACAGTGAGTCAGGAAGTCAGGTCTTATTAACCATCAATCACACTAAATCTGTGCTCTTACCTCACCTATACACACCCACCGACCCACACACCCACCGACCCACACACCCACCGACCCACACACCCACCGACCCACACACCACCGACCCACACACCCACCGACCCACCGACCCACACACACCCACCGACCCACACACCCACCGACCCACACACCAGCCGACCCACACACCCACCGACCCACACACCCACCGACCCACACACCACCGACCCACACACCCACCGACCCACACACCCACCGACCCACACACCCACCGACCCACACACCCACCGACCCACCCACCGACCCACACACCCACCGACCCACACACCCACGACCCACACACCCACCGACCCACCCACACCCACACACACACACACCGACCCACACACCCACCGACCCATACACCCACCGACCCACACACCCACCGACCCACACACCCACCGACCCACACACCCACCGACCCACCCACACCCACACACACACACACCGACCCACCCACCCACCCACCGACCCACACACCCACCCACCCACCGACCCACACACCCACCGACCCACCCACCGACCCACCCACCGA
>NC_048566.1:11539058-11564058 GCF_013265735.2 Oncorhynchus mykiss | reverse complement strand
GGTTTAGTGTCTGACCTGATTCTCTGGGTCGTCTCACATCCTGGCTGGTTTCACGGTGTTGGTTGTAAACGCTGTACTGCTGGTGAGATGTGACCCAGTGGGTTTAGTGTCTGACCTGATTCTCTGGGTCGTCTCACGTCCTGTCTGGTCAGTAGCAGGACGGCACGTCTGTCTGTTACCTCATAAACACAACAAAAAGCTGAAAATCTCCGTTATTTTTAGCCGTGGGGGTTTTTAAACCCCGTTATAATTCTGTTAACACACTTGTTTCGTTGGCAGAGTAACTGCAACACCACTACACTATAAATACGTCAACACCTGCACAGCGAGCCAGCGCCGTTCATTACGCACGTCATCCCTGGAAGGTTAGAGGACGCTGTGTGTGTGTGTGTATGTGTGTGTGCGTGTGTGCGTGTGCGTGTGTGTGGACGTGCGTGTTGGTAGGCGTGTGTGATGTGACAGGGAAAGTGAACAGGGTTCTAGCCAAAGGACTTCTGCACCTGTGGGGCCATAGAGAGAACAGATGGATGGATATATGAATGCTGTAATGCTGTAATGCTGGCCCCACCATAGAGAGAACAGATAGATCCTGGCCCCACCATAGAGAGAACAGATAGATGCTGGCCCCACCATAGAGAGAACAGATAGATGCTGGCCCCACCATAGAGAGAACAGGTGGATGTTGGCCCCACCACCATAGATAGAACAGATAGATGCTGGCCTCACCACCATAGAGAGAACAGATAGATGCTGGCCCCACCATAGAGAGAACAGATAGATGCTGGCCCCACCATAGATAGAACAGATGGATGTTGGCCCCACCACCATAGATAGAACAGATAGACGCTGGCCCCACCATAGATAGAACATATGGATGTTGGCCCCACCACCATAGAGAGAACAGATAGATGCTGGCCCCACCATAGATAGAACAGATGGACGCTGGCCCCACCACCATAGATAGAACAGATAGATGCTGGCCCCACCACCATAGAGAGAACAGATAGATGCTGGCCCCACCACCATAGAGAGAACAGATAGATGCTGGCCCCACCACCATAGATAGAACAGATAGATGCTGGCCCCACCACCTTAGAGAGAACAGATAGATGCTGGCCCCACCATAGATAGAATAGATAGATGCTGGCCCCACCATAGATAGAATAGATAGATGCTGGCCCCACCATAGAGAAAACACAGATATGCTGGCCCCACCATAGATATAACAGATAGATGCTGGCCCCACCATAGAGAGAACAGATAGATGCTGGCCCCACCATAGAGAGAACAGATAGATGCTGGCCCCACCATAGATAGAACAGATAGATGCTGGCCCCACCATAGAGAGAACAGATGGATGTTGGCCCCACCACCATAGATAGAACAGCTAGACGCTGGCCCCACCACCATAGATAGAACAGATAGATGCTGGCCCCACCACCATAGAGAGAACAGATAGATGCTGGCCCCACCACCATAGAGAGAACAGATAGATGCTGGCCCCACCACCATAGATAGAACAGATAGATGCTGGCCCCACCACCTTAGAGAGAACAGATAGATGCTGGCCCCACCATAGATAGAATAGATAGATGCTGGCCCCACCATAGATAGAATAGATAGATGCTGGCCCCACCATAGAGAAAACACAGATATGCTGGCCCCACCATAGATATAACAGATAGATGCTGGCCCCACCATAGAGAGAACAGATAGATGCTGGCCCCACCATAGAGAGAACAGATAGATGCTGGCCCCACCATAGATAGAACAGATAGATGCTGGCCCCACCATAGAGAGAACAGATGGATGTTGGCCCCACCACCATAGAGAGAACAGATAGATGCTGGCCCCACCATTTATAGAACAGATAGATGCTGGCCCCACCACCATAGAGAGAACAGATGGATGTTGGCCCCACCACCATAGAGAGAACAGATGGAGGCTGGCCCCACAACCATAGATAGAACAGATAGATGCCGGCCCCACCATTTATAGAACAGATAGATGCTGGCCCCACCATAGAGAGAACAGATAGATGCTGGCCCCACCATAGATAGAACAGATAGATGCTGGCCCCACCATAGAGAGAACAGATGGATGTTGGCCCCACCACCATAGAGAGAACAGATAGATGCTGGCCCCACCATAGATAGAATAGATAGATGCTGGCCCCACCATAGAGAAAACACAGATATGCTGGCCCCACCATAGATATAACAGATAGATGCTGGCCCCACCATAGAGAGAACAGATAGATGCTGGCCCCACCATAGAGAGAACAGATAGATGCTGGCCCCACCATAGATAGAACAGATAGATGCTGGCCCCACCATAGAGAGAACAGATGGATGTTGGCCCCACCACCATAGATAGAACAGATAGACGCTGGCCCCACCACCATAGATAGAACAGATAGATGCTGGCCCCACCACCATAGAGAGAACAGATAGATGCTGGCCCCACCACCATAGAGAGAACAGATAGATGCTGGCCCCACCACCATAGAGAGAACAGATAGATGCTGGCCCCACCATTTATAGAACAGATAGATGCTGGCCCCACCACCATAGAGAGAACAGATGGATGTTGGCCCCACCACCATAGAGAGAACAGATGGAGGCTGGCCCCACAACCATAGATAGAACAGATAGATGCCGGCCCCACCATTTATAGAACAGATAGATGCTGGCCCCACCACCATAGAGAGAACAGATGGATGTTGGCCCCACCACCATAGAGAGAACAGATGGATGCTGGCCCCACCACCATAGATAGAACAGATAGATGCTGGCCTCACCACCATAGAGAGAACAGATAGATGCTGGCCCCACCATAGAGAGAACAGATAGATGCTGGCCCCACCATAGATAGAACAGGTGGATGTTGGCCCCACCACCATAGATAGAACAGATAGACGCTGGCCCCACCACCATAGATAGAACAGATAGATGCTGGCCCCACCACCATTTATAGAACAGATAGATGCTGGCCCCACCACCATAGAGAGAACAGATGGATGTTGGCCCCACCACCATAGAGAGAACAGATGGATGCTGGCCCCACCACCATAGATAGAACAGATAGATGCTGGCCTCACCACCATAGAGAGAACAGATAGATGCTGGCCCCACCATAGAGAGAACAGATAGATGCTGGCCCCACCATAGATAGAACAGGTGGATGTTGGCCCCACCACCATAGATAGAACAGATAGACGCTGGCCCCACCACCATAGATAGAACAGATAGATGCTGGCCCCACCACCATTTATAGAACAGATAGATGCTGGCCCCACCACCATAGAGAGAACAGATGGATGTTGGCCCCACCACCATAGAGAGAACAGATGGATGCTGGCCCCACCATAGATATAATAGATAGATGCTGGCCCCACCATAGAGAGAATAGATAGATGCTGGCCCCACCTTAGATAGAACAGATAGATGCTGGCCCCACCATAGCGAGACTAGATAGATGCTGGCCCCACCACCATAGATAGAACAGATCGATGCTGGCCCTACCATAGAGAGAACAGATCGATGCTGGCCCTACCATAGAGAGAACAAATCGATGCTGGCCCTACTATAGAGAGAACAGATAGATGCTGGCCCCACCGCCATAGATAGACTAGATAGATGCTGGCCCCACCACCATAGATAGAACAGATAGATGCTGGCCCCACCTTAGATAGAATAGATAGATGCTGGCCCCACCTTAGATAGAATAGATAGATGCTGGCCCCACCATAGATAGAACAGATAGATTCTGGCCCCACCATAGATAGAACAGATAGATGCTGGCCCCACCATATATAGAACAGATAGATGCTGGCCCCACCTTAGATAGAACAGATCGATACTGGCCCCACCTTAGATAGAACAGATAGATGCTGGCCCCACCATAGAGAGAATAGATAGATGCTGGCCCCACCTTAGATAGAACAGATAGATGCTGGCCCAACCATAGATAGAATAGATAGATGTTGGCCCCACCTTAGATAGAACAGATCGATGCTTGCACCACCACCATAGATAGGACAGATCGATGCTGGCACCACCACCATAGATAGAACAGATCGATGCTGGCCCCACCACCATAGATAGAACAGATCGAACGGATCGATGCTGGCACCACCACCATAGATAGAACAGATAGATGCTGGCCCCACTACCATAGAGAGAACAGATAGATGCTGGCCCCACCACCATAGAGAGAACGGATCGATGCTGGCCCCACCATATATAGAATAGATAGATGCTGGCCCCACCATATATAGAACAGTTAGATGCTGGCCCCACCATTTATAGAACAGATAGATGCTGGCCCCACCATAGATAGAATAGATAGATGCTGGCCCCACCACCATAGATAGAATAGATAGATGCTGGCCCCACCACCATAGATAGAACAGATAGATGGATAGATAGATGACAGCCAGTCAAACGTGTGGTCAGGGTGGGGGGCTGGGAGGGGAGGGGGGTGACAGCCAGTCAGACGTGTGGTCAGGGTGGGGGGCTGGGAGGGGGGGTGACAGCCAGTCAGACGTGTGGTCAGGGTGGGGGATTGGGAGGGGGGGGGGGTGACAGCCAGTCAGACTTGTGGAGGGGGGGTGACAGTGGTGCCTCTCTCTCTCTCTGTCTCTCTTCATTTCACCTAGGGTTGCATGGCGGCCATTACAGAGGACCCTGACTCACATCCCACTGTGGTTTGTCTCCCCACCACTCAGACTGTGTGTGTGTGTGTGTGTGTGTGTGTGTGTGTGTGTGTGTGTGTGTGTACACCACCACTCAGACTGTGTGTGTGTGTGTGTGTGTGTGTACACCACCACTCAGTGTGTGTGTGTGTATGTGTGTGTGTGCGTGTGTACACCACCACTCAGACTGTGTGTGTGTGTGTGTGCGTGCGTGTGCGTGTGTGTGTGTGTGTGTGTATACACCACCACTCAGACTGTGTGTGTGTGTGTGTGTGTGTGTGTGTGTGTACACCACCACTCAGACTGTGTGTGTGTGTGTGTGTGTATGTGTGTGTGTGTGTGTGTGTGTGTGTGTGTGTGTGTACACCACCACTCAGACTGTGTGTGTGTGTGTGTGTGTGTGTGTACACCACCACTCAGACTGTGTGTGTGTGTATGTGTGTGTGTGTGTGTGTGTGTGTATACACCACCACTCAGACAGTGTGTGTGCGTGTGTTTGTGTGTGTGTGTGTGTACACCTCCACTCAGTGTGTGTGTGTGTGTGTGCGTGCGTGTGTGTATGTGTGTGTGTGTGTGTGTGTACACCACCACTCAGTGTGTGTGTGTGTGTGTGTGTGTGTGTGTGTGTGTGTGTGTGTACACCACCACTCAGACTGTGTGTGTGTGTGTGTGTGTGTGTGTGTATGTGTGTGTGTGTGTGTATACACCACCACTCAGACAGTTTGTATTTTTGCTGGCTCCCGTTGTCCACAGACACTTGCGGCCCTCTGGCTTGGAAGCTCTCTGTCTGGAATGCTATGGTAACGCAGGAGAACTATGGGACAATGCTGGTCCTGTCTCTATTGTTCTCCTGCAGACCCACAGCACATCCCCTCAATGTGGCCTGTCTGTAGTCTGGACCTCCTTCCTCCCGCTCCAAAACAATGCATTACACTTGTGGCCGTTGATGTCGGGTTGTCTTGTTTTGTAGAGACTGAGACTGGGTTCACTACCCTACATACCTCCTGGGATAGAGACTGACTGGTTCACTACCCTACATACCTCCTGGGATAGAGACTGACTGGTTCACTACCCTACATACCTCCTGGGATAGAGACTGACTGGTTCACTACCCTACATACCTCCTGGGATAGAGACTGACTGGTTCACTACCCTACATACCTCCTGGGATAGAGACTGACTGGTTCACTACCCTACATACCTCCTGGGATAGAGACTGACTGGTTCACTACCCTACATACCTCCTGGGATAGAGACTGAGACTGGTTCACTACCCTACATACCTTCTGGGATAGAGACTGAGACTGGGTTCACTACCCTACATACCTCCTGGGATAGAGACTGACTGGTTCACTACCCTACATACCTCCTGGGATAGAGACTGACTGGTTCACTACCCTACATACCTCCTGGGATAGAGACTGACTGGTTCACTACCCTACATACCTCCTGGGATAGAGACTGAGACTGGTTCACTACCCTACATACCTCCTGGGATAGAGACTGAGACTGGGTTCACTACCCTGCATACCTCCTGGGATAGAGACTGACTGGTTCACTACCCTACATACCTCCTGGGATAGAAATTGACTGATCCACTACCTTACATACCTCCTGGGATAGAGACTGACTGGTTCACTACCCGGAATACCTCCTGGGATAGAGACTGAGACTGGCACTACCCTACATACCTCATGGGATAGAGACTGACTGATCCACTACCCTACATACCTCCTGGGATAGAGACTGACTGATCCACTACCCTACATACCTCCTGGGATAGAGACTGACTGGTTCACTACCCTACATGCCTCCTGGGATAGAGACTGACTGGTTCACTACCGTACATACTTCCTGGGATAGAGACTGACTAGTTCACTACCCTACATACCTACTGGGATAGAGACTGACTGATCCACTACCCTACATATCTCCTGGGATAGAGACTGACTGGTTCACTACCCTACATACCTCCTGGGATAGAGACTGACTGATCCACTACCCTACATATCTCCTGGGATAGAGACTGACTGGTTCACTACCCTTACATACCTCCTGTATCTCTGGAGAAGAGAGAGGACAGTAGACTAGTGATTACAGTGGTCCTCTCTGGAGAATAGAGAGGACAGTAGACTAGTGATTACAGTGGTCCTCTCAGGAGAAGAGAGAGGACAGTAGACTAGTGATGACAGCGGTCCTTTTAGGAGGAGAGAGAGGACAGTAGACTAGAGATTACAGCGGTCCTCTCAGGAGAAGAGAGAGGACAGTAGACTAGAGATTACAGCGGTCCTCTTCCTGTCCGGGGGGGTCTGTGTGGGCTCGTGTCTGGAAGTAAGGAATCTGTCATTTTTTACATTAGGAGTTATGTTCCCTCGGTGTGTTTTACCAGGAAACGTTGTTGTGCTATATTAATGGGAACGGCCCTATGACGTAGCGGGGTGGTAGACGTTACACACACAGCCCAGCGGGGGTTGTGTTAATTGACTCACAGCAGGGTAATTTACAGCAATGGGTGGTGTTGTTGCTTCACAGCGATCTGAAACGCTGCGCCACAACTATGTGCTTGGGTTTTTTTTTTTTTTGTCCGTCTGTAATCCCCATGGAAACAGACTGATCCTCTGTGGCCGCCAATACCTCCGGGAAAAAAAAAACCCAGGAAACCCGGCGCAAGAGAGTCTTGCTAGGTGTGTTAATGATTTGTGACACGGGGATCACCAGAGGTATTGATTTTCATCTGGTGACAGTGGTGAGGGCGGGGAGGGGGGGGGGGGGGGGTTATAGACGATGTCCTCATCCTGTCTCCCGGCCACGCTGTTGTCTTAACCTTTAAAGAGCTTTGTAATATGAGCGACAGGCAGATGTTGCTTGTTACAGTCGTTCTCAGCTCTACCTTGTACCTCCTTGACGTTGTTTCTCCCCGATGATGATGAAGGAAAGTTTTGCTTCTCCTGTTACTCGGCGTTCAACAAAGTCTTTGACTTGTGAAATATGTCACAACGAGACCAGTCAGTCACAACGAGACCAGTCAGTCACAACGAGACCAGTCAGTCACAACGAGACCAGTCTGTCACAACGAGACCAGTCAGTCACAACAAGACCAGTCAGTCACAACAAGACCAGTCAGTCACAACGAGACCAGTCAGTCACAACGAGACCAGTCAGTCACAACGAGACCAGTCAGTCACAACAAGACCAGTCAGTCACAACGAGACCAGTCAGTCACAACGAGACCAGTCAGTCACAACGAGACCAGTCAGTCACAACAAGACCAGTCTGTCACAACGAGACCAGTCAGTCACAACAAGACCAGTCAGTCACAACAAGACCAGTCTGTCACAACGAGACCAGTCAGTCACAACAAGACCAGTCTGTCACAACGAGACCAGTCAGTCACAACGAGACCAGTCTGTCACAACGAGACCAGTCAGTCACAACGAGACCAGTCAGTCACAACGAGACCAGTCAGTCACAACGAGACCAGTCTGTCACAACGAGACCAGTCTGTCACAACGAGACCAGTCAGTCACAACGAGACCAGTCAGTCACAACGAGACCAGTCTGTCACAACGAGACCAGTCAGTCACAACGAGACCAGTCAGTCACAACGAGACCAGTCAGTCACAACAAGACCAGTCTGTCACAACAAGACCAGTCTGTCACAACAAGACCAGTCAGTCACAACAAGACCAGTCAGTCACAACAAGACCAGTCAGTCACAACAAGACCAGTCAGTCACAACGAGACCAGTCAGTCACAACGAGACCAGTCAGTCACAACGAGACCAGTCTGTCACAACAAGACCAGTCAGTCACAACAAGACCAGTCAGTCACAACGAGACCAGTCAGTCACAACAAGACCAGTCTGTCACAACGAGACCAGTCAGTCACAACGAGACCAGTCTGTCACAACAAGACCAGTCAGTCTATAAACTGTGAAATTCAGACAGAAATATCCCTGTTCCTGTGATTCTTGTTGTTTTTCTGCTATGAGTCTATAACATGAAGAGAACCAGTCTAATGTCCAGGGTTAGGACTGTTCTGGTACTACCCAGCTTCCACCAGCCCAGTCAGGCTTCCCTCTCTCTCTGTTTGTCTTAGTGTCTGTCTCATTCTGTACTGCAGGCTTCCCTCTCTCTCTGTTTGTCTTAGTGTCTGTCTCACTCTGTACTGCAGGCTTCCCTCTCTCTCTGTTTGTCTTAGTGTCTGTCTCATCCTGTCCTGCAGGCTTCCCTCTCTCTCTGTTTGTCTTAGTGTCTGTCTCATTCTGTACTGCAGGCTTCCCTCTCTCTCTGTTTGTCTTAGTGTCTGTCTCATCCTGTCCTGCAGGCTTCCCTCTCTCTCTGTTTGTCTTAGTGTCTGTCTCATCCTGTCCTGCAGGCTTCCCTCTCTCTCTGTTTGTCTTAGTGTCTGTCTCATCCTGTCCTGCAGGTTTCCCCAACTGGTGGCCCGATGTGATTTTTATTTGGCCTCCAGAGTTTTCTGAGCAAAACAAAAAATACCAACTTGTGAATGTAGTTGATGATCTCTGCTGTGGCCGTGTTAATGGTCCAGCTGGGTTTTTGTGTTGGTTCTGGGTTCCTCCTCCGTTCTGTTCTGTTCAGCTGAGACATTAAGGCATATGTCTCTGTGGAATGACTTGGCTGTGTTTCTTAGTGAACTTCTCCTCGGGGGTGGAGCAGAACAGTAAAACAGGGCCAGCCAAGAGGACATGTTGTTCATTTTATCAGGCGGTGTTGCTCTGTTCCACTCACTGCTGTTAACCTAGTCTCTGGCAGACCAGGCCAGACCAGACCAGGCCAGACCAGGCCAGACCAGACCAGACCAGACCAGGCCAGACCAGGCCAGACCAGACCAGACCAGGCCAGACCAGACCAGGCCAGACCAGACCAGACCAGGCCAGACCAGGCCAGACCAGACCAGGCCAGGCCAGACCAGACCAGGCTAGACCAGACTAGACCAGGCCAGACCAGGCCAGACCAGGCTAGACCAGACCAGACCAGACTAGACCAGACCAGACCAGACCAGACTAGGCCAGACCAGACTAGACTAGACCAGACTAGACTAGACGAGACTAGACCAAACTTGACCAGACCAGACCAGGCCAGACCAGACTAGACCAGACCAGACTAGACTAGACTAGACCAGACCAGACCAGACCAGACCAGGCTAGACCAGACCAGACCAGGCCAGACCAGACCAGGCCAGACCAGGCTAGGGAATAGGGCCCTGGTCTAAAGTAGTGCACTATATAGGGAATAGGGCCCTGGTCTAAAGTAGTGCACTATATAGGGAATAGGGCCCTGGTCTAAAGTAGTGCACTATATAGGGAATATTGCTATGTTCTAAAGTAGTGCACTATATAGGGAATAGGGTTCTATAGGGCTCTGGTCTAAAGTAGTGCTCTATATAGGGAATAGGGTTCCATAGGACTCTGGTCTAAGTAGTGCACTATATAGGGAATAGGGTCCTGGTCTAAAGTAGTGCACTATATAGGGAATAGGGCCCTGGTCTAAAGTAGTGCACTATATAGGGAATAGGGCTCCATTTGGGACCCTTCATTCAGACCTGTGTTGTTGTCCTTCGTGTCCAGAACAGTGGTGTGTCACGTAGGGAATAGGGCCCTGGTCTATAGCTCCATTTGGGACTCACCGTTCATTCAGACCTGTGTTGTTTTCCTTCGTGTCCAGAACAGTGGTGTGTCACGTAGGGAATAGGGCCCTGGTCTATAGCTCCATTTGGGACTCACCCTTCATTCAGACCTGTGTTGTTTTCCTTCGTGTCCAGAACAGTGGTGTGTCACTGTGTTTATCTGCTTGGATTGACGCTGAACTCAAATAAGAGAGTCCGCGACCATTTGAAGTCTGAGGGGAGGGAGACGTTATTGTGTCTGTTCCCTAAAGGTCACGGCCAACCACAGGCATGATAAAAACGGACCGGGGGAGGAGGGGGCCAAGGGGGGAGGAAGGGAGGGGCTGTTGAAATAACAAACTCTCCTCTCCACAGATGGGCCTGAGGTGCTCTCCTGAGGTGTGTGTGTGTCGAGGCTCTCTCCTCTCCTCCAGCCCTCTGTTTCCTCTCCTCCAGCCTTCTCTCTCCGCTCATCTCCTCCGCTCCTCTCTCCTCTCCTCTCCTCTCCTCCCCTTCAGCCCTTATCTCTCCTCTCCTCTCCTCTCCTTCAGCCCTATCTCTCCTCTCCCCTCCTCTCCTTCAGTCCTATCTCTCCTCTCCTCTCCTTCAGCCCTATCTCTCCTCTCCTTTCCTCTCCTTCAGCCCTATCTCTCCTCTCCTCTCCTCTCCTCTCCTCTCCGCTCCTCTCTCTGTTTGCCACTTCTTCCTGGGAGTAATTCCTCAACGCCGCCCGGGATCTGAGAAATGATGTCATTTCCATGTAGAAGGCCTCCTCGGCCGAGCGACGAGGATGATGATCTGGGAGTAACTGAATTGAGGCTTTGATTAGTGGTGTTATTGTAATGGGATCTCTGTTCAGACGAGAGGCAGTGTGGAGTTCACACAGGATCAAAGAGTGTGTGTGTGTGTGTGTGTCTGTGTGTGTGCGTGCGTGTGTGTGTCTGTGTGTGTGTGTGTGTGTCTGTGTGTCTGTGTGCGTGTGTGTGTCTGTGTGTGTGTCAGGGCCCTGACCAGGTACCTCTCAGACTACCTTCCTGACCCCACTCCTAATGTGTGTCAGGGCCCTGACCAGGTACCTCTCAGACTACCTTCCTGACCCCACTCCTAATGTGTGTCAGGCATAAATGCTGTGATTACTGTATGTTAATGTTTGTCTCTTCTCCTCCCCCCCCACCCTCTCCTCCTCTCCTCTCCCCTCCTCTCTCTCCCCCCACCCTCTCCTCCTCTCCCCTCCCCTCTCTTCTCTCCTCCTCTCCCCTTCCTCCCCTCTCCTTCTCCCCCCTCTCCTCCTCCCCTCTCCTCCTCTCCTCCTCTCCCCCCCCCCCCTCTCCTCCTCTCCTCCTCTCCCCCCTCTCCTCCTCCCCCTCTCCTCTCCTCCTCTCCCCCTCTCCTCCCCCCTCCTCTCCACCATCTCCTCCCCCCTCTCCCCTTTCTCCCCTCCCCCCCCCCCTCTCCTCCTCTCTCCTCCTCTCCTCCAGCTCCTTCATATCTGTATAGAGGGCTGGGGTAACTGGCGTTGGTCTGAGGCCTTCAGTGTGGACAACGTGGGGACTCTGTTGAGGACTATTCAATATAAAGGACGGACTGCCTCGCTCATCATCAAGGTGTTGCAGCTCAACGGTGTCCAGAAACAGGTACCGTATTCAATTCAATAAATCTTTATTGTTCCCAAAAGGCAATTCATGTGCAACCCGTCCTCCTGTCGTGCCATTCTGTTTGTCTTTGTCCTCAGTTTACTGTGTTAGTTTAAACCCCTCTAACTAACTAACTAACTAACTAACTAGCAGGTGAACACTAGTCTACACCTTAACTATCAGTTTACTGTGTTAGTTTAAACCCCTCTAACTAACTAACTAACTAACTAACTAACTAACTAGCAGGTGAACACTAGTCTACACCTTCACTATCAGCTGCTGTGTTAGTTTAAACCCCTCTTAACTAACTAACTAACTAACTAACTAACTAACTAGCAGGTGAATACTAGTCTACACCTTCACTATCAGTTTACTGTGTTAGTTTAAACCCCTCTAACTAACTAACTAACTAACTAACTAACTAACTAACTAACTAGCAGGTGAATACTAGTCTACACCTTCACTATCAGCTGCTGTGTTAGTTTAAACCCCTCTAACTAACTAACTAACTAACTAACTAACTAGCAGGTGAATACTAGTCTACACCTTCACTATCAGTTTACTGTGTTAGTTTAAACCCCTCTAACTAACTAACTAACTAACTAACTAACTAACTAACTAACTAGCAGGTGAACACTAGTCTACACCTTCACTATCAGCTGCTGTGTTAGTTTAAACCCCTCTAACTAACTAACTAACTAACTAACTAGCAGGTGAATACTAGTCTACACCTTCACTATCAGTTTACTGTGTTAGTTTAAACCCCTCTAACTAACTAACTAACTAACTAACTAACTAACTAACTAGCAGGTGAATACTAGTCTACACCTTCACTATCAGCTGCTGTGTTAGTTTAAACCCCTCTAACTAACTAACTAACTAACTAACTAACTAACTAGCAGCTGAACACTAGTCTACACCTTCACTATCAGTTTACTGTGTTAGTTTAAACCCCTCTAACTAACTAACTAACTAACTAACTAACTAACTAACTAACTAGCAGCTGAACACTAGTCTACACCTTCACTATCAGTTTACTGTGTTAGTTTAAACCCCTCCTAACTAACTAGCAGCTGAACACTAGTCTACACCTTCACTATCGGTTGACTGTGTTAGTTTAAACCCCTCTAACTAACTAACTAACTAACTAACTAACTAACTAACTAATGGCTGAACACTAATCCACACCTTCAATATCGGTTTACTGTGTTAGTTTAAACCCCTCTAACTAACTAACTAACTAACTAACTAGCAGCTGAAAACTAGTCTACACCTTCACTATCGGTTTACTGTGTTAGTTTAAACCCCACAAACTAACTAACTAACTAACTAACTAGCAGGTGAACACTAGTCTACACCTTCACTATCAGCTGCTGTGTTAGTTTAAACCCCTCTTAACTAACTAACTAACTAACTAACTAACTAACTAGCAGGTGAATACTAGTCTACACCTTCACTATCAGTTTACTGTGTTAGTTTAAACCCCTCTAACTAACTAACTAACTAACTAACTAACTAACTAGCAGGTGAATACTAGTCTACACCTTCACTATCAGCTGCTGTGTTAGTTTAAACCCCTCTAACTAACTAACTAACTAACTAACTAACTAACTAGCAGGTGAATACTAGTCTACACCTTCACTATCAGTTTACTGTGTTAGTTTAAACCCCTCTAACTAACTAACTAACTAACTAACTAACTAACTAACTAACTAACTAGCAGGTGAACACTAGTCTACACCTTCACTATCAGCTGCTGTGTTAGTTTAAACCCCTCTAACTAACTAACTAACTAACTAACTAACTAGCAGGTGAATACTAGTCTACACCTTCACTATCAGTTTACTGTGTTAGTTTAAACCCCTCTAACTAACTAACTAACTAACTAACTAACTAACTAACTAGCAGGTGAATACTAGTCGACACCTTCACTATCAGCTGCTGTGTTAGTTTAAACCCCTCTAACTAACTAACTAACTAACTAACTAACTAACTAACTAACTAACTAGCAGCTGAACACTAGTCTACACCTTCACTATCAGTTTACTGTGTTAGTTTAAACCCCTCTAACTAACTAACTAACTAACTAACTAACTAACTAACTAGCAGCTGAACACTAGTCTACACCTTCACTATCAGTTTACTGTGTTAGTTTAAACCCCTCCTAACTAACTAGCAGCTGAACACTAGTCTACACCTTCACTATCGGTTGACTGTGTTAGTTTAAACCCCTCTAACTAACTAACTAACTAACTAACTAACTAATGGCTGAACACTAATCCACACCTTCAATATCGGTTTACTGTGTTAGTTTAAACCCCTCTAACTAACTAACTAACTAACTAACTAACTAGCAGCTGAAAACTAGTCTACACCTTCACTATCGGTTTACTGTGTTAGTTTAAACCCCACAAACTAACTAACTAACTAACTAACTAACTAACTAACTAACTAACTAGCGGCTGAACACTAATCCACACCTTCACTATCGGTTTACTGTGTTAGTTTAAACCCCTCTAACTAACGAACTAACTAACTAACTAACTAACTAGCAGGTGAACACTAGTCTACACCTTCACTATCAGTTTACTGTGTTAGTTTAAACCCCTCTAACTAACTAACTAACTAACTAACTAACTAGCAGGTGAACACTAGTCTACACCTTCACTATCGGTTTGCTGTGTTAGTTTAAACCCCTCTAACTAACTAACTAACTAACTAACTAGCAGCTGAACACTAGTCTACACCTCCACTATCGGTTTACTGTGTTAGTTTAAACCCCACTAACTAACTAACTAACTAACTAACTAACTAACTAACAGCTGAACACTAGTCTACACCTTCACTATCAGTTTACTGTGTTAGTTTAAACCCCTCTAACTAACTAACTAACTAAATAACGAACTAACTAACTAACTAACTAGCAGGTGAATACTAGTCTACACCTTCACTATCAGTTTACTGTGTTAGTTTAAACCCCTCTAACTAACTAACTAACTAACTAACTAACTAACTAGCAGGTGAACACTAGTCTACACCTTCACTATCAGTTTACTGTGTTAGTTTAAACCCCTCTAACTAACTAACTAACTAACTAACTAACTAACTAACTAACTAACTAGCAGGTGAACACTAGTCTACACCTTCACTATCAGTTTACTGTGTTAGTTTAAACCCCTCTAACTAACTAACTAACTAACTAGCAGGTGAACACTAGTCTACACCTTCACTATCGGTTTGATCCATACTGGTATTAAATTCAGTAACTCTATATGGGTGCAGAAACAGGTCCTGGACATCACAGGACGCTGTCTGAGCTCCCTACCCATCACTTCCTGTTGTGACTGGGTCCTCATTTAACTCTTTAGTCACCACTCATTCCCTAGCAGCTGAATGACACACCTTTACCTTATCAAGAGACGGCTGAATGACACACCTTATCAAGAGACAGCTGAATGACACACCTTATCAAGAGACAGCTGAATGACACACCTTTACCTTATCAAGAGACAGCTGAATGACACACCTTATCAAGAGACAGCTGAATGACACACCTTATCAAGAGACAGCTGAATGACACACCTTTACCTTATCAAGAGACAGCTGAATGACACACCTTATCAAGAGACAGCTGAATGACACACCTTATCAAGAGACAGCTGAATGACACACCTTATCAAGAGACAGCTGAATGACACACCTTATCAAGAGACAGCTGAATGACACACCTTTACCTTATCAAGAGACAGCTGAATGACACACCTTATCAAGAGACAGCTGAATGATACACCTTTACCTTATCAAGAGACAGCTGAATGATACACCTTTACCTTATCAAGAGACAGCTGAATGACACACCTTTAACTTATCAAGGGACAGCTGAATGACACACCTTATCAAGAGACAGCTGAATGACACACCTTTACCTTATCAAGAGACAGCTGAATGACACACCTTATCAAGAGACAGCTGAATGACACACCTTTACCTTATCAAGGGACAGCTGAATGACACACCTTATCAAGGGACGGCTGAATGACACACCTTATCAAGGGACGGCTGAATGACACACCTTTACCTTATCAAGGGACAGCTGAATGACACACCTTATCAAGAGACAGCTGAATGACACACCTTATCAAGAGACAGCTGAATGACACACCTTATCAAGAGACAGCTGAATGACACACCTTATCAAGGGACAGCTGAATGACACACCTTATCAAGAGACAGCTGAATGACACGGGAACACTAGTCTGAGAACTACATCCTGTTTCCTATCCAGTTAGTGGAGTCGTCACCACAGACAGACAGGAATTGATCCAGGTAGTGGAGTCGTCACCACAGACAGACAGGAAGTGATCCAGGTAGTGGAGTCGTCATCACAGACAGACAGGAAGTGATCCAGTTAGTGGAGTCGTCACCACAGACAGACAGGAAGTGATCCAGTTAGTGGAGTTGTCACCACAGACAGACAGGAAGTGATCCAGTTAGTGGAGTTGTCACCACAGACAGACAGGAAGTGATCCAGTTAGTGGAGTCGTCACCACAGACAGACAGGAAGTGATCCAGTTAGTGGAGTCGTCACCACAGACAGACAGACAGGAAGTGATCCAGTTAGTGGAGTCGTCACCACAGACAGACAGACAGGAAGTGATCCAGGTAGTGGAGTCGTCACCACAGACAGACAGGAAGTGCAATATGAAACAGGATATAGAGCAACAACAGATTGAGAACTACATCCTGTTTCACATTACAGTCTGTTGTTACAAACGGGGAAAACTCTGAAAACCCTCCGACCAATTACAATGTCTGCTCACTTCTCCAAAAGAAACAGAAACAGGAAATGTACAAGACGTTAAACGAGATTGATCCGTGTTCATGAAAATGTTACATAAAACACCAAACATTTTTTTTTTACACCAGCTGAATAAACGTACCCCCAAAAAAAAACGTGGTTGAATTGGAACAAACATTTAAATTCCCCACAAATCTGAGACGCCTTCTTCTTCTTCTTCTTCTCTGAAATGTGGAGGCTCTTTTGTTTTGTAAACACTGTCCAGTGTCACACGTCTCTCCTTCCTGCCTGCAGACAAAACAGAACGGCTACGTTCTTATCCTGCTCCGCTCAGACATCTTGTTCTCGTTGGCTCCAACGACATGGGTGTAAGTGTCCTGGTCACATCCAATCCCCCCAACAAACTGCCGGGAGATTGTGACAGCTCCTCACAGCAACGGAAGATGTCTCTGGTCACAGGCTGGCTGTGGGACGTGTGTGTGTGTGTGTGTGTGCGCGTGTGTGTGTGTGTGTGATTACGTGATGGAGAGCCTGTGAGAAGGGCTATAAAGAGATGATTGATGAGCTGGAGAATTCTCTCTCTTTAGAGACCAATCCCTCTCCTCACCACCATTATCAACACCCCCACCCAGAGAACACACACACACACACACACACACACACACACATACTGGGTGGTGGCAACAATCAATTGTGAGCTGAATTAGAAGTGTCAGGAACAGATGAGGGCTTCCTGGTGACTGAGCTGGGTTAGAGCTGGACAGGGGCCAGAGGGAGATGTGGGTTTGGTCCAAAATGGCACCCGATTTCCTATGTAGTGCGCTACTTTGGACCAGGGCCCAGAGGGAATAGGGTGCCATTTGGGCCGTGGTGTTCTGTAGAGTACAGGGAGGAATAGAGAGGGGGGACAGCTTGGCCGTGGTGTTCTGTAGAGTACAGGGAGGAATAGAGAGGACAGCTTGGCCGTGGTGTTCTGTAGAGTACAGGGAGGAATAGAGAGGACAGCTTGGCCGTGGTGTTCTGTAGAGTACAGGGAGGAATAGAGAGGACAGCTTGGCCATGGTGTTCTGTAGAGTACAGGGAGGAATAGAGAGCACAGCTTGGCCGTGGTGTTCTGTAGAGTACAGGGAGGAATAGAGAGGACAGCTTGGCCGTGGTGTTCTGTAGAGTACAGGGAGGAATAGAGAGGACAGCTTGGCCGTGGTGTTCTGTAGAGTACAGGGAGGAATAGAGAGGGGGGACAGCTTGGCGGTGGTGTTCTGTAGAGTACAGGGAGGAATAGAGAGGACAGCTTGGCCATGTGATAGTGATAGTGACAGACACAGTGGCCAATCAGGCTGGGGGACAGCAGCAGGCAGGACCCATACTGACCATCATCCCTGATTAACACGCCACAACTGTGTCAGTGTGTTGGTCAATAACCTGATATATCCAACAAGTCTAGCTTTGACTCTTACATAACCTCTCTCTCTCTCTCTCTCTCTCCCTCTATCCCTCTTTCTCTCTCTCTCTCTCTCTCTCTCTCTCTCTCCCTCTCCCTCTCCCTCTCTCTCTCTCTCTCCCTCTCCCTCTCTCTCTCTCTCTCTCTCTCTCTCCCTCTCTCCCTCTCCCTCTCTCTCCCTCTCTCTCCCTCTCTCTCTCTCTCTCTCTCTCTCTCTCTATCTCTCCCTCTCCCTCTCTCTCCCGCTCTCTCCCTCTCTCTCCCTCTCTCTCTCTCTCTCCCTCTCTCCCTCTCTCCCTCTCCCTCTCTCTCTCTCTCTCTCTCTCTCTCTCTCTCTCTCTCTCTCTCTCTGTCTCTCTCTATCTCTCCCTCTCTCTCTCTGTCTCTCTCTATCTCTCCCTCTCTCTCCCTCTCCCTCTCCCTCTCTCTGTCTCTGTCTCTCTCTCCCTCTCTCTCTCCCTCTCTCCCTCTCTCCCTCTCTCCCTCTCTCCCTCTCCCTCTCTCCCTCTCTCTCTCTCTCTTTCTCTGTCTCTCTCTATCTCTCCCTCTCTCTCTCTCTCTCTCTCTCTCTCTCTCTGTCTCTGTCTCTGTCTCTCTTTCCCTCTCTCTGTCTCTGTCTCTCTCTGTCTCCCTCTCTCTCTCTCTCTCTCTCTCTCTCTCTCCCTCTCTCTCCCTCTCTCTCTAGGTAATCATCTGTGGTCGCCAGGTGATGTGTAGTTACCTCTCTCTCTCTCCCTCTCTCTCCCTCTCTCTCTAGGTAATTATCTGTGGTCGCCAGGTGATGTGTAGTTACCTCTCTCTCCCTCTCCCTCTCCCTCTCTCTCTAGGTAATTATCTGTGGTCGCCAGGTGATGTGTAGTTACCTCTCTCTCTCTCTCTCTCTCTCTCTCCCTCTCTCTCTCTCTCCCTCCCTCTCTCTCTCTCCCTCTCCCTCTCTCTCTCTCTCTCTCTAGGTAATCATCTGTGGTCGCCAGGTGATGTGTAGTTACCTCTCTCTCTCTCTCTCTCTCTCTCCCTCCCTCTCTCTCTCTCCCTCTCCCTCTCTCTCTCTCTCTCTCTAGGTAATCATCTGTGGTCGCCAGGTGATGTGTAGTTACCCCTCTCTCTCTCTCTCTCTCTCTCCCTCTCTCTCTAGGTAATCATCTGTGGTCGCCAGGTGATGTGTAGTTACCTGTCTCAGGACATTGATCTGCGGGTGGTGCAGCACTATGTGAATCCAGAAGGCCAGACGGTGGTGAAGGAACATGTTGACTGTCTGGAGGCTGGGAAGAAGCTGCCCTCCTACGTGCTGGAGGACTCCGAGCTGACAGAGCTGTGTGTCAGAGCCAGAGGAGACGAGGACTGGTCTCGGGATGTCAGACTGGAGAGGAAGGAGAAGGAGAGGGGGAGTAGCTCTGTGGTACAGGCGAGTACAGACACAGATACGCACACACCAGACTCTCTCAATTCAATTCAAGGGGCTTTCTCTCTCTCTCTAAAACTAGGTCTGTAACCTTGGAGGGGTGTAGAGTGTGTTGGTGGACCAGGTTGTTGGTGGACCAGGTTACCTCCTGATGATTAAACTAGGTCTGTAACCTTGGAGGGGTGTAGAGTGTGTTGGTGGACCAGGTTGTTGGTGGACCAGGTTACCTCCTGATGATTAAACTAGGTCTGTAACCTTGGAGGGGTGTAGAGTGTGTTGGTGGACCAGGTTGTTGGTGGACCAGGTTACCTCCTGATGATTAAACTAGGTCAGTAACCTTGGAGGGGTGTAGAGTGTGTTGGTGGACCAGGTTATCTCCTGATGATTAAACTAGGTCTGTAACCTTGGAGGGGTGTAGAGTGTGTTGGTGGACCAGGTTGTTGGTGGACCAGGTTACCTCCTGATGATTAAACTAGGTCTGTAACCTTGGAGGGGTGTAGAGTGTGTTGGTGGACCAGGTTGTTGGTGGACCAGGTTACCTCCTGATGATTAAACTAGGTCTGTAACCTTGGAGGGGTGTAGAGTGTGTTGGTGGACCAGGTTACCTCCTGATGATTAAACTAGGTCTGTAACCTTGGAGGGGTGTAGAGTGTGTTGGTGGACCAGGTTACCTCCTGATGATTAAACTAGGTCTGTAACCTTGGAGGGGTGTAGAGTGTGTTGGTGGACCAGGTTGTTGGTGGACCAGGTTACCTCCTGATGATTAAACTAGGTCTTTAACCTTGGAGGGGTGTAGAGTGTGTTGGTGGACCAGGTTACCTCCTGATGATTAAACTAGGTCTGTAACCTTGGAGGGGTGTAGAGTGTGTTGGTGGACCAGGTTGTTGGTGGACCAGGTTACCTCCTGATGATTAAACTAGGTCTGTAACCTTGGAGGGGGGTAGAGTGTGTTGGTGGACCAGGTTGTTGGTGGACCAGGTTACCTCCTGATGATTAAACTAGGTCTGTAACCTTGGAGGGGTGTAGAGTGTGTTGGTGGACCAGGTTGTTGGTGGACCAGGTTACCTCCTGATGATTAAACTAGGTCTGTAACCTTGGAGGGGTGTAGAGTGTGTTGGTGGACCAGGTTGTTGGTGGACCAGGTTACCTCCTGATGATTAAACTAGGTCTGTAACCTTGGAGGGGTGTAGAGTGTGTTGGTGGACCAGGTTGTTGGTGGACCAGGTTACCTCCTGATGATTAAACTAGGTCTGTAACCTTGGAGGGGTGTAGAGTGTGTTGGTGGACCATGTTGTTGGTGGACCAGGTTATCTCCTGATGATTAAACTAGGTCTGTAACCTTGGAGGGGTGTAGAGTGTGTTGGTGGACCAGGTTACCTCCTGATGATTAAACTAGGTCTGTAACCTTGGAGGGGTGTAGAGTGTGTTGGTGGACCAGGTTACCTCCTGATGATTAAACTAGGTCTGTAACCTTGGAGGGGTGTAGAGTGTGTTGGTGGACCAGGTTACCTCCTGATTATAAAACTAGGTCTGTAACCTTGGAGGGGTGTAGAGTGTGTTGGTGGACCAGGTTACCTCCTGATTATAAAACTAGGTCTGTAACCTTAGAGGGGTGTAGAGTGTGTTGGTGGACCAGGTTACCTCCTGATGATTAAACTAGGTCTGTAACCTTGGAGGGGTGCCCGTGTGTCTAGCAGTGTGCCCGCCAGCCACCCTCTGTGTGTTCTCCTTCACCCAATAGGGAACCGAGGCCGTTGTCAGCGCTGAACAGAACAGAACAGAACGTTGGTTATTGCGTTCATGCCTGGTGTTTTGTCCACAGTAAATGAAGTCCCTAGCTGACGGTAAATTAGGCAGTGTTGTAACGGCCTTGGCACGGTGTAGGTCTTAACGAGGAGTCAGGGGGTCGGAGGGGGAATAGAGCCAGTGAAACGTTAAGAATCGCCTCCCAAATGGCACCCTTATCTCCTACATAGTGCACTACTTTACATCCAGAATCCTGTAGGGGGCTGTTTCTAAAGTAGTGCACTATGTAGGGAATAGGGTTTCATTGAGGGGTTGAACACACGACCAGTAACCATTCTGAAAGGCACATTTTCAGCTTTTAAATCTTCTCAGAGCTGACAGAGTTTAATTGGCTATTATCCCGCGCTAACAGTTAAATTGTCATTGGACTTAACTGTTGGATGGTGTTGGAGTCCTGGAGCTTTGTGTGGGTTCTCTTGTACAACTGCAGGAAACCAGTTGGGAGCCGTGTTGGGTGACAGAAGGTGATGGTGTTGGATGGTGTTGGATGGTGTTGGGAGTCCTGGAGCTTTGTGTGGGTTCTCTTGTACAACTGCAGGAAACCAGTTGGGAGCCGTGTTGGGTGACAGAACGTGATGGTGTTGGATGGTGTTGGATAGTGTTGGATGGTTTTGGACGGTGTTGGAGCTTTGTGTGGGTTCTCTTGTACAACTGCAGGAAACCAGTTGGGAGCCGTGTTGGGTGACAGAAGGTGATGGTGTTGGATGGTGTTGGATAGTGTTGGATGGTGTTGGATAGTGTTGGATAGTGTTGGATGGTGTTGTATAGTGTTGTATAGTGTTGGGTGGTGTTGGATAGTGTTGTATAGTGTTGGGTGGTGTTGGATGGTGTTGGATGGTGTTGGATAGTGTTGGATAGTGTTGGATGGTGTTGGATGGTGTTGGGTGGTGTTGGATGGTGTTGGATGGTGTTGGATAGTGTTGGATAGTGTTGGATGGTGTTGGATAGTGTTGGATGGTGTTGGGAAAATGTGATGAACGTGATGTGACTCAGTGGGCCGTGGGTTAGTTAGGGGGCGTGGGTTAGTTAGGGGGCGTGGGTTAGTTAGGGGGCGTGGGTTAGTTAGGGGGCGTGGGTTAATTAGGGGGCGTGGGTTAGTTAGGGGGCGTGGGTTAGTTAGGGGGCGTGGGTTAGTTAGGGGGCGTGGGTTAGTTAGGGGGCGTGGGTTAGTTAGGGGCCGTGGGTTAGTTAGGGGGCGTGGGTTAATTAGGGGGCGTGGGTTAGTTAGGGGCCGTGGGTTAGTTAGGGGCCGTGGGTTAGTTAGGGGCCGTGGGTTAATTAGGGGGCGTGGGTTAGTTAGGGGCCGTGGGTTAATTAGGGGGCGTGGGTTAGTTAGGGGCCGTGGGTTAATTAGGGGGCGTGGGTTAGTTAGGGGCCGTGGGTTAGTTAGGGGCCGTGGGTTAGTTAGGGGCCGTGGGTTAATTAGGGGGCGTGGGTTAGTTAGGGGGCGTGGGTTAATTAGGGGGCGTGGGTTAGTTAGGGGCCGTGGGTTAATTAGGGGGCGTGGGTTAGTTAGGGGCCGTGGGTTAATTAGGGGGCGTGGGTTAGTTAGGGGCCGTGGGTTAATTAGGGGGCGTGGGTTAGTTAGGGGCCGTGGGTTAGTTAGGGGGCGTGGGTTAGTTAGGGGGCGTGGGTTAATTAGGGGGCGTGGGTTAGTTAGGGGGCGTGGGTTAATTAGGGGGCGTGGGTTAATTAGGGGGCGTGGGTTAGTTAGGGGCCGTGGGTTAGTTAGGGGCCGTGGGTTAATTAGGGGGCGTGGGTTAATTAGGGGGCGTGGGTTAGTTAGGGGGCGTGGGTTAGTTAGGGGCCGTGGGTTAGTTAGGGGCCGTGGGTTAGTTAGGGGGCGTGGGTTAGTTAGGGGGCGTGGGTTAATTAGGGGGCGTGGGTTAGTTAGGGGCCGTGGGTTAATTAGGGGGCGTGGGTTAGTTAGGGGGCGCCCCATGGGACATTTGGTCATTACAGATGTTCCCGTTACAAAAACTCTCGACACCACAGGAAACAAACATGTCGATCTTTCCCCTGTCCGCGGTAGTGTCACGGGTGAACTCTGACCTTGATGACCTTTGACTTGACAGGGTTTTTTTTAGGCGTTTCTGTTTCCTCGTTATCACGTCTAGAATATGAACATAGAATATGTTATCTAGAATATGAACATAGAATATGTTATTTAAAATGTGTTTTTATACTTTTTCACACACTTCTGCTGTCCAACAAGTCAAAGTATTTTATGAAGTCCCGTAAACAGATTTGTAGATGTTATCTCAGGTGCAATGAAATGCTTGTGTTTATAGCTCCAACAGTAATACCTAACTAAATGCTTGTGTTTATAGCTCCAACAGTAATACCTAGCTAAATGCTTGTGTTTCTAGCTCCATCAGTACAGTAATACCTCGTTAAATGCTTGTGTTTCTAGCTCCAACAGTACAGTAATACCTAGCTAAATGCTTGTGTTTCTAGCTCCAACAGTAATACCTAACTAAATGTTTGTGTTTCTAGCTCCAACAGTAATACCTAACTAAATGTTTGTGTTTCTAGCTCCAACAGTAATACCTAGATAAATGTTTGTGTTTCCAGTTCCTATCTACTGTCATTGTTTATTTCCAGGTCAGAGGTGAGATTAGTACCTGTCCTATCTGATGGTGTGTTGGTGTCCTTGCAGGTGCCTTGTTCCAGTGGCTCGTTGCTCTACGTGTGGTGCACCCTGATCACCATGGAAACGGACTCTCACATGCAGCAGAGAGTGGTGAGTATAGCCATCCAGGGTAGGGTCTGATGTGGTACCCTATTCCCTATGTAGTGCACTACTTACTACCAGGGCCCAGAGGGTCCCTATTCCATATATACTGTAACTCTAACTAACACCATCCTCTAACTAACACCGTCCTCTAACTAACACTGTCCTCTAACTAACACCGTCCTCTAACTAACACTATCCTCTAACACCATCCTCTAACTAACACCATCCTCTAACTAACACCCTCCTCTAACTAACATCGTCCTCTAACTAACACCGTCCTCTAACACCGTCCTCTAACTAACACCGTCCTCTAACTAACACCGTCCTCTAACTAACACCGTCCTCTAACTAACACGATCCTCTAACACCATCCTCTAACTAACACCATCCTCTAACTAATACCATCCTCTAACTAACATCGTCCTCTAACTAACACCATCCTCTAACACCATCCTCTAACTAACACCGTCCTCTAACACCATCCTCTAACTAACACCATCCTCTAACACCATCCTCTAACTAACACCGTCCTCTAACTAATACCATCCTCTAACTAACACCGTCCTCTAACTAACACCATCCTCTAACACCATCCTCTAACTAACACCATCCTCTAACTAACACCATCCTCTAACTAACATCGTCCTCTAACTAACACCGTCCTCTAACACCGTCCTCTAACTAACACCGTCCTCTAACTAACACCATCCTCTAACTAATACCATCCTCTAACTAACACCATCCTCTAACTAACACCATCCTCTAACTAACACCATCCTCTAACTAACACCATCCTCTAACTAACACCGTCCTCTAACTAACACCGTCCTCTAACTAACACCGTCCTCTAACTAAAAC
>NC_048566.1:11501558-11529058 GCF_013265735.2 Oncorhynchus mykiss | reverse complement strand
AACACACCTTCCAGGCCAGGTAACACACATTCCAGGCCAGGTAACACACCTTCCAGGCCAGGTAACACACCTTCCAGGCCAGGTAACACACCAGCCAGGTAACACACCTTCCGGGCCAGGTAACACACCTTCCGGGCCAGGTAACACACCTTCCAGGCCAGGTAACACACCTTCCAGGCCAGGTAACACACCTTCCAGACCAGGTAACACACCTTTCGGGCCAGGTAACACACCTTCCAGGCCAGGTAACACACCTTTCAGACCAGGTAACACACCTTCCAGACCAGGTAACACCCCTTCCAGGCCAGGTAACACACCTTCCAGGCCAGGTAACACACCTTCCGGGCCAGGTAACACACCTTCCAGGCCAGGTAACACACCTTCCAGACCAGGTAACACACCTTCCAGACCAGGTAACACACCTTCCGGGCCAGGTAACACACCTTCCGGGCCAGGTAAACACCTTCCAGGCCAGGTAACACACCTTCCAGACCAGGTAACACACCTTCCAGGCCAGGTAACACACCTTCCGGGCCAGGTAACACACCTTCCAGGCCAGGTAACACACCTTCCAGGCCAGGAAACACACCTTCCAGGCCAGGTAACACACCTTCCAGACCAGGTAACACACCTTCCAGGCCAGGTAACACACCTTCCAGGCCAGGTAACACACCTTCCAGGCCAGGTAACACACATTCCAGGCCAGGTAACACACCTTCCAGGCCAGGTAACACACCTTCCAGGCCAGGTAACACACCAGCCAGGTAACACACCTTCCGGGCCAGGTAACACACCTTCCGGGCCAGGTAACACACCTTCCAGGCCAGGTAACACACCTTCCAGGCCAGGTAACACACCTTCCAGACCAGGTAACACACCTTCCGGGCCAGGTAACACACCTTCCAGGCCAGGTAACACACCTTCCAGGCCAGGTAACACACCTTTCAGACCAGGTAACACACCTTCCAGACCAGGTAACACCCCTTCCAGGCCAGGTAACACACCTTCCAGGCCAGGTAACACACCTTCCGGGCCAGGTAACACACCTTCCAGGCCAGGTAACACACCTTCCAGACCAGGTAACACACCTTCCAGACCAGGTAACACACCTTCCGGGCCAGGTAACACACCTACTAGGCCAGGTAACACACCTTCCAGACCCTGTCATCATCCACACAGAGAAGAGAAGTCTGGGGCTGAGAGAGAGTAAGCTGATCCAGGGACAGGGTCACCAGGAACAACTACTGAACACTGAGAATGACCTGACAGGAGGGAGGGAGGGAGGGAGGGAGGGAGGGAGGGAGGGAGGGAGGGAAGGGAAGGGAAGGGAAGGGAAGGGAAGGGAAGGGAAGGGAAGGAGGGAGGGAGGGAGGGAGGGAGGGAGGGAGGGAGGGAGGGAGGGGAAGGAAAGGAGGGAGGGAGGGAGGGAGGGAGGGAGGGAGGGAAGGGAAGGGAGGGAAGGGAAGGGAAGGGAAGGGAAGGGAAGGGAAGGGAAGGGAAGGGAAGGGAGGGAGGGAGGGAGGGAGGGGAGGGGGGGAGGGAGGGAGGGAAGGGGAGGGAGGGAGGGAAGGGGAGGGGAGGGAAGGGAAGGGAGGGAAGGGAAGGGAAGGGAAGGGAAGGGAAGGGAAGGGAGGGAGGGAGGGAGGGAGGGAAGGGGAGGGGGGGAGGGAGGGAGGGAAGGGGAGGGAGGGAGGGAAGGAAGGGAAGGAAGGGAAGGGAGGGGTCTCCCCAGTCCAAGTAGAACTGACAGCTGAGTGACAGGTAGACATTGATCGTATTTCTGAAGCCATGTTATTCTATTGTCTGGGTCTAATGTATCCTGGAGGGTTGTTGATTTAGTGCTGCTAGGATGGGTCACCCTCTCTGATCCCAGACCAGCTGAAACACCCCGCCAGACAGGAAGTAACTAGACCACCCGACCCAGTTAACCATGGCTTTAGTTTCCACTTTAGACCCAGTTAACCATGGCTCTAGTTAGGATCCACAGAGCAACACGGTGGATACTGACTGTAGTGGGTCAGTTAGGATCCACAGAGTAACACGGTGGATACTGGCTGTAGTGGGTCAGTTAGGATCCACAGAGTAACACGGTGGATACTGGCTGTAGTGGGTCAGTTAGGATCCACAGAGTAACACGCTGGATACTGGCTGTAGTGGGTCAGTTAGGATCCACAGAGTAACACGGTGGATACTGGCTGTAGTGGGTCAGTTAGGATCCACAGAGTAACACGGTGGATACTGGCTGTAGTGGGTCCGATAGGATCCACAGAGTAACACAGTGGATACTGGCTGTAGTGGGTCAGTTAGGATCCCCAGAGTAACACGGTGGATACTGGCTGTAGTGGGTCAGATAGGATCCACAGAGTAACACAGTGGATACTGGCTGTATTGGGTCAGTTAGGATCCACAGAGCAACACAGTGGATACTGACTGTAGTGGGTCAGTTAGGATCCACAGAGTAACACCGTGGATACTGGCTGTAGTGGGTCAGTTAGGATCCACAGAGTAACACGGTGGATACTGACTGTAGTGGGTCAGTTAGGATCCACAGAGTAACACCGTGGATACTGGCTGTAGTGGGTCAGTTAGGATCCACAGAGTAACACGCTGGATACTGACTGTAGTGGGTCAGTTAGGATCCACAGAGTAACACCGTGGATACTGGCTGTAGTGGGTCAGTTAGGATCCACAGAGTAACACGCTGGATACTGACTGTAGTGGGTCAGTTAGGATCCACAGAGTAACACGGTGGATACTGACTGTAGTGGGTCAGTTAGGATCCACAGAGTAACACTGGGGCGTCTGTGGAACAAGCAGAGATCATACTTCACCCCAGACAGTGGGACACTGGACAAGACACTGTGTGTGTGTGTGTGTGTGTGTGTGTGTGTGTGTGTGTGTGTGTGTGTGTGTGTGTGTGTGTGTGTGTGTTATGAAGACTAACCTGTCTGTCTGTCTGTCTGTCTGTCTGTTGCAGTGAGGACGAGGATGCGTCTCACTGTGCGGTGCCCATCTCCACCAGTGTGATCAAACAGATAGTGAACAGGAACCAGGCTGGGTTGGAGGACAGCCAGGACCACATACTGGCAGACTTCTACGGTCTGAAGAACAACAGCCAGCCTCCATGGCCCTACGTCAGCAAGGACACAGACAGGTACTGTGTGTGTGTGTGTGTGTGTGTGTGTGTGTGTGTGTGTGTGTGTGTGTGTGTGTGTGTGTGTGTGCACTGCTGTCTCTTGTACACTAAGGACCTGGGGAAGAGTTGCAGGGGACAGAAGAGAAGGAGAATTGGCCTATTTGAAAGCTTGAAAAAATGTTTTTCATTTAGGAGACCCCTGGTTTAGATCCTAGGAGACCCTTGGTTTAGATCCTAGGAGACCCCTGGTTTAGATCCTAGGAGACCCCTGGTTTAGATCCTAGGAGACCCCTGGTTTAGATCCTAGGAGACCCCTGGTTTAGATCCTCGGAGACCCCTGGTTTAGATCCTCGGAGAACCCTGGTTTAGATCCTCGGAGAACCCTGGTTTAGATCCTCGGAGACCCCTGGTTTAGACCCTCGGAGACCCCTGGTTTAGATCCTTGGAGACCCCTGGTTTAGATCCTAGGAGACCCCTGGTTTAGATCCTCGGAGACCCCTGGTTTAGATCCTCAGAGACCCCTGGTTTAGATCCTAGGAGTCCCCTGGTTTAGATCCTAGGAGACCCCTGGTTTAGATCCTCGGAGACCCCTGGTTTAGATCCTAGGAGTCCCCTGGTTTAGATACTTGGAGACCCCTGGTTTAGATCCTAGGAGACCCCTGGTTTAGATACTTGGAGACCCCTGGTTTAGATCCTAGGAGTCCCCTGGTTTAGATCCTCGGAGACCCCTGGTTTAGATCCTAGGAGTCCCCTGGTTTAGATACTTGGAGACCCCTGGTTTAGATCCTAGGAGACCCCTGGTTTAGATACTTGGAGACCCCTGGTTTAGATCCTAGGAGTCCCCTGGTTTAGATCCTCGGAGACCCCTGGTTTAGATCCTCGGAGAACCCTGGTTTAGATCCTCGGAGAACCTCTAGTTTAGATCCTCGGAGAACCCTGGTTTAGATCCTCGGAGAACCCTGGTTTAGATTCATCTAGCCGTTCTCCAGACCACACATTTACACTGTCGTTCTGTTCTGCCACAGACTTTCTGACACAAAGGACAGGGTCTTGCATTTAGATATAGTTTGGCACATCGGGCATCAGAGAGCAACGCAGGTGACTTTCTGACTGGATCCAATGTGCTGAGCAGCTTCTGTCAGGGGGGCTGCCAGCAGAGCCCAGCTTTCTAGAAGTGTGAGATCTGACAGCCGTACTCTCCCCCCCCCAACCCCCCCACCCCCTCGCCGATCGGCGACGTCTACAAAACGTTTGCTTAATGATTACTGAGGTGTTTCTCTCTCGTTAAAAGGCCTACACACAGAAAATAAAAATAAAAATAACATTTACCTCTTCAACTTCCTGTGCCCTCTAACACACAGTGTTTAGACTCTCAGAGCCAAGAGAGCGGTTAGTTACCCTAGCGACCGCACCGTACTCCGAGAGCTCTGGACCTCTGTCAAAACAGCCTCAGTGTATAAATGTTATCTGCACCGGAAGACCCATTAAATGGTGGACGTATGGTTCCATGTTTAGAGATGTGTGTTCATGGTCCAGGGATCAGACTGGGGGGGGGGGGGTTCCATGTTTAGAGATGTGTGTCCAGGGATCAGACTGGGGGGGGTTGTAAAGGCGCTGGCAGATTTCTGAGGCCCAGGACACACTGACACTTTCCCTTCTCTGGGAAATTGACTGAAATGAGGTGTAGGTCCCAAATGGCATCCTATTCCCTATGTAGTGCACTACTTTAGACCAGGGCCCTATTCCCTAAATAGAGCACTACTTTAGACCAGACCCCTATGGCACCCTATTCCCTATATAGAGCACTACTTTAGACCAAGGCCTATAGAGTCCTAGTCAAAAGGGCCCAAAGTAGAGCACTATATAGAGAATAGGTTGTCATCGTTACCTCACCGTCCGTCTCTCTCTGGACCTGGTGTCCTCCTGGAGTCTACCTTCACTACAGGTCCTCCTGGAGTCTACCTTCACTACAGGTCCTCCTGGAGTCTACCTTCACTACAGGAACTAGACCTGGGACCCTCCTGGAGTCCACCTTCACTACAGGTCCTCCTGGAGTCTACCTTCACTACAGGTCCTCCTAGAGTCTACCTTCACTACAGGTCCTCCTAGAGTCTACCTTCACTACAGGTCCTCCTAGAGTCTACCTTCACTACAGGTCCTCCTAGAGTCTACCTTCACTACAGGTCCTCCTGGAGTCCACCTTCACTACAGGTCCTCCTGGAGTCTACCTTCACTACAGGTCCTCCTGGAGTCTACCTTCACTACAGGAACTAGACCTGGGACCCTCCTGGAGTCCACCTTCACTACAGGTCCTCCTGGAGTCTACCTTCACTACAGGTCCTCCTGGAGTCTACCTTCACTACAGATCCTCCTGGAGTCTACCTTCACTACAGGAACTAGACCTGGGACCCTCCTGGAGTCCACCTTCACTACAGGTCCTCCTGGAGTCTACCTTCACTACAGGTCCTCCTGGAGTCTACCTTCACTACAGGAACTAGACCTGGGACCCTCCTGGAGTCTACCTTCACTACAGGTCCTCCTGGAGTCCACCTTCACTACAGGTCCTCCTAGAGTCCACCTTCACTACAGGTCCTCCTGGAGTCTACCTTCACTACATGTCCTCCTGGAGTCTACCTTCACTACAGGAACTGGACCTGGTTTCCTCCTGGAGTCTATCTTCACTACAGGTCCTCCTGGAGTCTACCTTCACTACAGGTCCTCCTGGAGTCCACCTTCACTACAGGTCCTCCTGGAGTCCACCTTCACTATAGGTCCTCCTGGAGTCTACCTTCACTACAGGTCCTCCTGGAGTCCATCTTCACTACAGGTCCTCCTGGAGTCCACCTTCACTACAAGTCCTCCTGGAGTCCACCTTCACTACAGGTCCTCCTGAAGTCCACTTTCACTCCAGGTCCTCCTGGAGTCCACCTTCACTACAGGTCCTCCTGGAGTCTACCGTCACTACAGGTCCTCCTGGAGTCTACCTTCACTAAAGGTCCTCCTGGTGTCTACCTTCACTACAGGTCCTCCTGGAGTCTACCTTCACTACAGGAACTAGACCTGGGACCCTCCTGGAGTCTACCTTCACTACAGGAACTAGACCTGGGACCCTCATGGAGTCTACCTTCAATGGACCTGGTGTCCTCCTGGAGTCTACCTTCACTACAGGTCCTCCTGGAGTCTACCTTCACTACAGGTCCTCCTGGAGTCTACCTTCACTACAGGAACTAGACCTGGGACCCTCCTGGAGTCCACCTTCACTACAGGTCCTCCTGGAGTCTACCTTCACTACAGGTCCTCCTAGAGTCTACCTTCACTACAGGTCCTCCTAGAGTCTACCTTCACTACAGGTCCTCCTAGAGTCTACCTTCACTACAGGTCCTCCTAGAGTCTACCTTCACTACAGGTCCTCCTAGAGTCTACCTTCACTACAGGTCCTCCTGGAGTCTACCTTCACTACAGGTCCTCCTGGAGTCCACCTTCACTACAGGTCCTCCTGGAGTCTACCTTCACTACAGGTCCTCCTGGAGTCTACCTTCACTACAGGTCCTCCTGGAGTCTACCTTCACTACAGGTCCTCCTAGAGTCTACCTTCACTACAGGTCCTCCTAGAGTCTACCTTCACTACAGGTCCTCCTAGAGTCTACCTTCACTACAGGTCCTCCTGGAGTCTACCTTCACTACAGGTCCTCCTGGAGTCCACCTTCACTACAGGTCCTCCTGGAGTCTACCTTCACTACAGGAACTAGACCTGGGACCCTCCTGGAGTCCACCTTCACTACAGGTCCTCCTGGAGTCTACCTTCACTACAGGTCCTCCTGGAGTCTACCTTCACTACAGATCCTCCTGGAGTCTACCTTCACTACAGGAACTAGACCTGGGACCCTCCTGGAGTCCACCTTCACTACAGGTCCTCCTGGAGTCTACCTTCACTACAGGTCCTCCTGGAGTCTACCTTCACTACAGGAACTAGACCTGGGACCCTCCTGGAGTCTACCTTCACTACAGTTCCTCCTGGAGTCTACCTTCACTACAGGTCCTCCTGGAGTCTACCTTCACTACAGGAACTAGACCTGGGACCCTCCTGGAGTCCACCTTCACTACAGGTCCTCCTGGAGTCTACCTTCACTACAGGTCCTCCTAGAGTCTACCTTCACTACAGGTCCTCCTAGAGTCTACCTTCACTACAGGTCCTCCTAGAGTCTACCTTCACTACAGGTCCTCCTAGAGTCTACCTTCACTACAGGTCCTCCTAGAGTCTACCTTCACTACAGGTCCTCCTGGAGTCTACCTTCACTACAGGTCCTCCTGGAGTCCACCTTCACTACAGGTCCTCCTGGAGTCTACCTTCACTACAGGTCCTCCTGGAGTCTACCTTCACTACAGGTCCTCCTGGAGTCTACCTTCACTACAGGTCCTCCTAGAGTCTACCTTCACTACAGGTCCTCCTAGAGTCTACCTTCACTACAGGTCCTCCTGGAGTCTACCTTCACTACAGGTCCTCCTGGAGTCCACCTTCACTACAGGTCCTCCTGGAGTCTACCTTCACTACAGGTCCTCCTGGAGTCTACCTTCACTACAGGAACTAGACCTGGGACCCTCCTGGAGTCCACCTTCACTACAGGTCCTCCTGGAGTCTACCTTCACTACAGGTCCTCCTGGAGTCTACCTTCACTACAGATCCTCCTGGAGTCTACCTTCACTACAGGAACTAGACCTGGGACCCTCCTGGAGTCCACCTTCACTACAGGTCCTCCTGGAGTCTACCTTCACTACAGGTCCTCCTGGAGTCTACCTTCACTACAGGAACTAGACCTGGGACCCTCCTGGAGTCTACCTTCACTACAGGTCCTCCTGGAGTCCACCTTCACTACAGGTCCTCCTAGAGTCCACCTTCACTACAGGTCCTCCTGGAGTCTACCTTCACTACATGTCCTCCTGGAGTCTACCTTCACTACAGGAACTGGACCTGGTTTCCTCCTGGAGTCTATCTTCACTACAGGTCCTCCTGGAGTCTACCTTCACTACAGGTCCTCCTGGAGTCCACCTTCACTACAGGTCCTCCTGGAGTCCACCTTCACTATAGGTCCTCCTGGAGTCTACCTTCACTACATGTCCTCCTGGAGTCCATCTTCACTACAGGTCCTCCTGGAGTCCACCTTCACTACAAGTCCTCCTGGAGTCCACCTTCACTACAGGTCCTCCTGAAGTCCACTTTCACTCCAGGTCCTCCTGGAGTCCACCTTCACTACAGGTCCTCCTGGAGTCTACCGTCACTACAGGTCCTCCTGGAGTCTACCTTCACTACAGGTCCTCCTGGTGTCTACCTTCACTACAGGTCCTCCTGGAGTCTACCTTCACTACAGGAACTAGACCTGGGACCCTCCTGGAGTCTACCTTCACTACAGGAACTAGACCTGGGACCCTCATGGAGTCTACCTTCAATACAGGAACTAGACCTGGGACCCTCCTGGAGTCTACCTTCACTACAGGTCCTCCTGGAGTCTACCTTCACTACAGGTCCTCCTAGAGTCTACCTTCACTACAGGTCCTCCTGGAGTCTACCTTCACTACAGGTCCTCCTGGAGTCCACCTTCACTACAGGTCCTCATGGAGTCTACCTTCACTACAGGAACTAGACCTGGGACCCTCCTGGAGTCTACCTTCACTACAGGAACTAGACCTGGGACCCTCCTGGAGTCTACCTTCACTACAGGAACTAGACCTGGAACCCTCCTGGAGTCTACCTTCACTACAGGTCCTCCTGGAGTCTACCTTCATTACAGGTCCTCCTAGAGTCCACCTTCACTACAGATCCTCCTGGAGTCTACCTTCACTACAGGAACTAGACCTGGAACTCTCCTGGAGTCTACCTTCACTACAGGAACTATTAGTCCTTAGTGTTCAGTAGAGTTGGATGTTTCAGCAGTCAACAATTACATAGACATTCAGCTACATGTCATTGTTGAAATATTCCCCATGTAATGCTAATGGGGAGCTAACATGGCCGCCATAGAACGTTCTAGTCAAGTAAATGCATCTTTGCTGTCTATGTCTCTGTACATCAGTTAGTAGGACAGAGACATGGTTTTGATGTTAACATGCCCCCATGTGTGGTGTGTGTGTGTGTGTGTGTGTGTGTGTGTGTGTGTGTGTATGTGTGTGTGTGTGTGTGTGTGTGTGTGTGTGTGTTGTTGGCGTGTGTGTGCGGTGGTGTGTGCTGATGTGATACATGCCCATGTGCCTACCCAGATGCCTGTTGATTGATGTTGTTTGTATCTGCATATTAAGTTGTTTGTTTCTGCGTACTTCCATGGCGTGCCTCTGTGTGTCTGTTTAGCTTGAAGTTGGATGTTATGGTGATTGTTCATGTCTGTACCACAGATGTCTAGTGGAGGCCTTATCTCAGTGGAACAGAGACCTCCATGTTGGAGTGGAGGCCTTATCTCAGTGGGACAGAGACCTCCATGTTGGAGTGGAGGCCTTCTCTCAGTGGAACAGAGACCTCCATGTTGGAGTGGAGGCCTTATCTCAGTGGAACAGAGACCTCCATGTTGGAGTGGAGACCTTATCTCAGTGGAACAGAGACCTCCATGTTGGAGTGGAGGCCTTATCTCAGTGGGACAGAGACCTCCATGTTGGAGTGGAGGCCTTATCTCAGTGGGACAGATCCATGTTGGAGTGGAGGCCTTATCTCAGTGGGACAGAGACCTCCATGTTGGAGTGGAGACCTTATCTCAGTGGAACAGAGACCTCCATGTCTAGTGGAGACCTTATCTCAGTGGAACAGAGACCTCCATGTTGGAGTGGAGACCTTATCTCAATGGAACAGAGACCTCCATGTTGGAGTGGAGGCCTTATCTCAGTGGGACAGAGACCTCCATGTTGGAGTGACCTTATCTCAGTGGAACAGAGACCTCCATGTTGGAGTGGAGGCCTTATCTCAGTGGAACAGAGACCTCCATGTTGGAGTGGAGGCCTTATCTCAGTGGGACAGAGACCTCCATGTTGGAGTGGAGGCCTTATCTCAGTGGGACAGAGACCTCCATGTTGGAGTGGAGGCCTTATCTCAGTGGAACAGAGACCTCCATGTTGGAGTGGAGGCCTTATCTCAGTGGGACAGAGACCTCCATGTTGGAGTGGAGGCCTTATCTCAGTGGAACAGAGACCTCCATGTTGGAGTGGAGGCCTTATCTCAGTGGGACAGAGACCTCCATGTTGGAGTGGAGACCTTATCTCAGTGGAACAGAGACCTCCATGTTGGAGTGGAGGCCTTATCTCAGTGGAACAGAGACCATGTTGGAGTGGAGGCCTTATCTCAGTGGAACAGAGACCTCCATGTTGGAGTGGAGGCCTTATCTCAGTGGATCAGAGACCATGTTGGAGTGGAGGCCTTATCTCAGTGGAACAGAGACCTCCATGTTGGAGTGGAGGCCTTATCTCAGTGGATCAGAGACCATGTTGGAGTGGAGGCCTTATCTCAGTGGAACAGAGACCTCCATGTTGGAGTGCAGGCCTTATCTCAGTGGAACAGAGACCATGTTGGAGTGGAGGCCTTATCTCAGTGGGACAGAGACCTCCATGTTGGAGTGGAGGCTTTATCTCAGTGGGACAGAGACCTCCATGTTGGAGTGGAGGCCTTATCTCAGTGGAACAGAGACCTCCATGTTGGAGTGGAGACCTTATCTCAGTGGGACAGAGACCTCCATGTTGGAGTGGAGGCCTTATCTCAGTGGGACAGATCCATGTTACAGGTGTATAGTGGAGACCTTATCTCAGTGGGACAGAGCCATGTTACAGGTGTATAGTGGAGACCTTGTCTCAGTGGAACAGAGACCTCCATGTTGGAGTGGAGGCCTTATCTCAGTGGGACAGAGACCTCCATGTTGGAGTGGAGACCTTATCTCAGTGGGACAGAGACCTCCATGTTGGAGTGGAGGCCTTATCTCAGTGGGACAGAGACCTCCATGTTGGAGTGCAGGCCTTATCTCAGTGGAACAGAGACCTCCATGTTGGAGTGGAGGCCTTATCTCAGTGGGACAGAGACCTCCATGTTGGAGTGCAGGCCTTATCTCAGTGGAACAGAGACCTCCATGTTGGAGTGCAGGCCTTATCTCAGTGGGACAGAGACCTCCATGTTGGAGTGCAGGCCTTATCTCAGTGGGACAGAGACCTCCATGTTGGAGTGGAGGCCTTATCTCAGTGGGACAGATCCATGTTACAGATGTATAGTGGAGACCTTATCTCAGTGGGACAGATCCATGTTACAGGTGTATAGTGGAGACCTTATCTCAGTGGGACAGATCCATGTTACAGGTGTATAGTGGAGACCTTATCTCAGTGGGACAGATCCATGTTACAGGTGTATAGTGGAGACCTTATCTCAGTGGGACAGATCCATGTTACAGGTGTATAGTGGAGGCCTTATCTCAGTGGGACAGATCCATGTTACAGGTGTATAGTGGAGGCCTTATCTCAGTGGGACAGAGACCTCCATGTTACAGGTGTATAGTGGAGACCTTATCTCAGTGGGACAGAGACCTCCATGTTACAGGTGTATAGTGGAGACCTTATCTCAGTGGGACAGATCCATGTTACAGGTGTATAGTGGAGACCTTATCTCAGTGGGACAGATCCATGTTACAGGTGTATAGTGGAGGCCTTATCTCAGTGGGACAGATCCATGTTCCAGGTGTATAGTGGAGACCTTATCTCAGTGGGACAGATCCATGTTCCAGGTGTATAGTGGAGACCTTATCTCAGTGGAACAGAGACCTCAATGTTACAGGTGTATAGTGGAGACCTTATCTCAGTGGGACAGATCCATGTTACAGGTGTATAGTGGAGGCCTTATCTCAGTGGGACAGATCCATGTTACAGGTGTATAGTGGAGACCTTATCTCAGTGGGACAGATCCATGTTACAGGTGTATAGTGGAAGCCTTATCTCAGTGGGACAGATCCATGTTACAGGTGTATAGTGGAGACCTTATCTCAGTGGGACAGATCCATGTTACAGGTGTATAGTGGAGACCTTATCTCAGTGGGACAGATCCATGTTACAGGTGTATAGTGGAGACCTTATCTCAGTGGGACAGATCCATGTTACAGGTGTATAGTGGAGGCCTTATCTCAGTGGGACAGATCCATGTTACAGGTGTATAGTGGAGACCTTATCTCAGTGGGACAGCCCCCCCCCCCATCCCAGGGAGCTGTATAGTTGTTGATGTTTACAGTATTTAACTGTATATCTCTGTGTGGTACTGTAGGCCTGGATCAGAAGTCCTAGCCCAGTGGGACAGCCCCATGCAGGTGAAGTTGTCAGCCTGGAGGTCTGGTCTCAACACTCTTCTAGTAGAGCTCATTCCCTGGGCCCTGTTGACCAACCACTCTACATGGGACCTCTGGCTGTTTGAAGGAGAGACCATCGTCCTGCAGATACCCGCTGGAAAGACCCTCGTTCCTCCTAACTTCAAGGTGAGAGAGGAGAGACCCTTGATTTATATAGACTGGTTTTTGAATGCATCACTGACCAAAGATGGCTGCCATTATCGTCACCTTCTAGAGCTTTGCAGGTCGTAGATCAGCGCCACTAGTGTATTATACACTCAGTGGCCAGTTTATTAGGTACATCCATCTAGTACCCGGGTCAGACCACCCTTTGCCTCCAGAACAGCCTGAATTATTTGGGGTATTTGGTATTTTATTAGGATCCCCCATTACCTGTTGCAAAAGCAGCCGACCTCTCTTCACAAGACTGCTGCTGACTGGATGTTCTGTATTAGTCTCTCTGGTCTCGGGTAAACCCCAGACACTGTCTGTAGGAGCGAACCATTGTCGTGAACAGGGTGTGGTGTACCTAATAAACTGGCCACTGAGTGTATACCTCTATGGGCCAGACAGGAGGACCCAGGGCGCTCTATTCTAACAAGGCAAGTCGGACCTCAAACCCCATCACTAGGTACTAAGGCTGTCTGTCTGTCTGTCTGTCTGTCTGTCTGTCTGAGTAGGTATATCCTCCCCAGTGAGCCTGTCTGCCTGTCTGTCTACCTGAGTAGGTATATCTTCTCCAGTCTGTCTGTCTGTCTGTCTGTCTGTCTGTCTGTCTGTCTGTCTGTCTGTCTGTAGGGGTTCGGACCTCAAACCCCATCACTAGGTACTAAGGCTGTCTGTAGGGGTTCACACCTCAAACCCCATCACTAGGTACTAAGGTCTGTCTGTAGGGGTTCGGACCTCAAACCCCATCACTAGGTAGGACCTCAAACCCCATCACTAGGTACTAAGGTCTGTCTGGTATCAGAGGATAAAGGCTGATGGCTACAGGAAACTAGCGTAAAGCCCTACGCGTGTCATAGTCTGTGAAACAGAAACAAATAAAGCATTGTTTCCATAGCACCCGCGATTTATGAGGTAACGGCCGAGAGGAGCTGGGACTGGCCGACTCAGAGAGCAGGGCTTCGTGTGTGTCCATGTATTCATCATGATCGCTGATAGATTTGAACCTAGTCTCTCTCTTTCTCAATCTGTCTCTCTCTCTCTCTCTGTCTTCATTCCTCCCTCTCCGTTTGTCCCTCTCTCCCTCCCTCTCTCCCTACCTCTCCCTCTCTGTCTCTCTCCCTCTCTCTTTATCTCTCCCTCTCTCTTTGTCCCTTCCTCCCTCTCTCTTTGTTCCTTCCTCCCTCTCTGTATCTCTCCCTTCCTCTCTCTCTGTTTGTCTCTCTCTTTCTCTCTCTCTCCTGTCTCTCCCTCTCTCTTTGTCCCTTCCTCTCTCTCTCTTTCTCTCTCTCTCCTGTCTCTCCCTCTCTCTTTGTCCCTTCCTCCCTCTCTGTTTGTCTCTCTCTCCCTCCCTCCCTCTCTCTAGGAGGCGTTTCAGCTGGGTATCTACTGGTCCGACACTAACACGGTCCATAAGTCTACAGCCCTGAAGCTGGTCCATGACCTGACGTCTCCGCGCTGGAAGGAGGGTGTCAGTCCTGAGGTCCTCACCCTGGACGAGGAGGGCTATGTGGAGGCAGAGATCCCCCTGGGGAGGAACCCTGGGAGACAGAAGGTTAGGGACTGTCCATACTTACATCCTCCCCAAGCTACCTGTCTCTACGTGATACATGTGAGGCATTTAGCAGATGCTCTTATCCAGAGACACAATTATTAAGTTCAACAAGGTAGGAACAGGTCCCTGTTATTACGTTCAACAAGGTAGGAACAGGTCCCTGTTATTACGTTCAACAAGGTAGGAACAGGTCACTGTTATTACATTCAACAAGGTAGGAACAGGTCCCTGTTATTACGTTCAACAAGGTAGGATCAGGTCACTGTTATTACATTCAACAAGGTAGGAACAGGTCACTGTTATTACATTCAACAAGGTAGGAACAGGTCCCTGTTATTACATTCAACAAGGTAGGAACAGGTCCCTGTTATTATATTCAACAAGGTAGGAACAGGTCCCTGTTATTACGATCAACAAGGTAGGAACAGGTCACTGTTATTACATTCAACAAGGTAGGAACAGGTCACTGTTATTGCATTCAACATGGTAGGAACAGGTCACTGTTATTACATTCAACAAGGTAGGAACAGGTCCCTGTTATTACGTTCAACAAGGTAGGAACAGGTCCCTGTTATTACATTCAACAAGGTAGGAACAGGTCAGATAACCACATATCACTGTTATTATATTCAACAAGGTAGGAACAGGTCAGATAACCACATATCACTCACTCACTGTTCCATCTATAAAATGTCATTGAGACTAACTAACACATAGAAAAACAGTATCAGATAGACATGAGTTACTGGAAGCATGTGGAGGCATTAACTCTCTCTCTCTGTCTCTGCCTCTCTCTGTCTCTCTCTGTCTCTCTCTCTGTCTCTCTCTGCCTCTCTGTCTGTCTCTCTCTGCCTCTCTGTCCCTCTGTGTCTCTCTGTCTCTCGCTCTCTGTCTCTGTCTCTGTCTCTCTCTGTCTCTCTCTGTCTCTCTCTCTGTCTCTGCCTCTCTCTCTGTCTCTATCTCTCTGTCTCTCTCTGTCTCTCTCTCTGTCTCTCTCTGCCTCTCTGTCCCTCTGTCCCTCTGTGTCTCTCGCTCTCTGTCTCTGTCTCTGTCTCTCTCTGTCTCTCCCTGCCTCTCTCTGTCTCTCTCTGTCTCTCTCTGCCTCTCTCTGTCTCTGCCTCTCTCTCTGTCTCTCGCTCTCTCTCTCTCTCTCTGTCTCTGTCTCTCTCTGTCTCTCTCTGTTTCTGTCTTTCTCTGTCTCTCTGTGTCTCTGTCTCTGTCTGTGTCTTTGCCCCCTCCCTCCCTATAGGTTTGTCAGTTTTGCGTGTCGTCTGTGGTGAGACACGGCATCCAGATTATCCAGATAGAAGACAGGACCATCCTGGTTAACAACACCCCCTACTTCCTGTCATATAGAGCCCTACTGTCTGACCAGGCCCTGGGGACCACAGACCAGGTAACACCCCCTACTTCCTGTCATATAGAGCCCTACTGTCTGACCAGGCCCTTGGGACCACAGACCAGGTAACACCCCCTACTTCCTGTACTTTAGACCTCTACTGTCTGACTAGGAACCATTCTCATCGACGGGGCTGTAGTGGAGCAGGTTGAGAGCTTCAAGTTCCTTGGTGTCCACATCAACAACAAACTAGAATGGTCCAAACACACCAAGACAGCCGTGAAGAGGACACGACAAAACCTATTCCCTCTCAGGAGACTGAAAAGATTTGGCATGGGTCCTCAGATCCTCAAAACGTTATACAGCTGCACCGTCGAGAGCATCCTGACCGGTTGCATCACTGCCTGGTGCGGCAAACTGCTCGACCTCTGACCGCAATGCATTACAGAGGGTAGTGTGTACGGCCCAGTACATCAATGGGGCAAAGCATCCGGCCATCCAGGACCTCTATACCAGGCGGTGTCAGACCCTTAAAATGGTCAAAGCCACCCTAGTCACAGACTGTTCTCTCTACTGCCGCACGGCCAGCGGTACCGGAGCGCCAAGTCTGGGTTCATCAGACTCCTGAACAGCCAATCAAATGGCCACCCGGACTATGTTCATCGATCCCCCTTTCTTTACATTGCTGCTACTCGCTGTTTATTACCGATGCATTTCACCCCATACTACCTCATACCCCTACCTACATGTACATACTACCTCATACCCCTACCTACATGTACATACTACCTCATACCCCTACCTACATGTACATACTACCTCATACCCCTACCTACATGTACATATTACCTCATACCCCTACCTACATGTACATGCTACCTCATACCCCTACCTACATGTACATACTACCTCATACCCCTACCTACATGTACATACTACCTTATACCCCTACCTACATGTACATATTACCTCATACCCCTACCTACATGTACATACTACCTCATACCCCTACCTACATGTACATACTACCTCATACCCCTACCTACATGTACATACTACCTCTACTACCTCATACCCCTACCTACATGTACACACTACCTCTACTACCTCAGACCCCTACCTACATGTACATACTACCTCATACCCCTACCTACATGTACATACTACCTCTACTACCTCATACCCCTACCTACATTTACATATTACCTCATACCCCTACCTACATGTACATACTACCTCTACTGCCTCAGACCCCTACCTACATGTACATACTACCTCTACTACCTCATACCCCTACCTACATTTACATATTACCTCATACCCCTACCTACATGTACATACTACCTCATACCCCTACCTACATGTACATATTACCTCCTCTACCTCATACCCCTACCTACATGTACATATTACCTCATACCCCTACCTACATGTACATATTACCTCCTCTACCTCATACCCCTACCTACATGTACACATTACCTCCATTATCTCATACCCCTACCTGCATGTACACACTACCTCATACACCTACCTACATGTACATACTACCTCATACCCCTACCTGCATGTACATTTTACCTCATACCCCTACCTACATGTACATGCTACCTCATACCCCTACTTACATGTACATACTACCTCATACCCCTACCTACATGTACATATTACCTCATACCCCTACCTACATGTACATGCTACCTCATACCCCTACCTACATGTACATACTACCTCATACCCCTACCTACATGTACATATTACCTCATACCTCTACCTACATGTACATACTACCTCATACCCCTACCTACATGTACATACTACCTCATACCCCTACCTACATGTACATACTACCTCATACCCTACCTACATGTACATACTACCTCATACCCCTACCTACATGTACATACTACCTCATACCCCTACCTACATGTACATACTACCTCATACCCCTACCTACATGTACATACTACCTCTACTACCTCATACCCCTACCTACATGTACATACTACCTCTACTGCCTCAGACCCCTACCTACATGTACATACTACCTCTACTACCTCATACCCCTACCTACATTTACATATTACCTCATAACCCTACCTACATGTACATATTACCTCATACCCCTACCTACATGTACATACTACCTCATACCCCTACCTACATGTACATACTACCTCATACCCCTACCTACATGTACATACTACCTCATACCCCTACCTACATGTACATACTACCTCTACTACCTCATACCCCTACCTACATGTACATACTACCTCATACCCCTACCTACATGTACATACTACCTCTATTACCTCATACCCCTACCTACATTTACATATTACCTCATACCCCTACCTACATGTACATATTACCTCCTCTACCTCATACCCCTACCTACATGTACATATTACCTCATACCCCTACCTACATGTACATATATTACCTCTACTACCTCATACCCCTACCTACATGTACATATTACCTCCTCTACCTCATACCCCTACCTACATGTACATATTACCTCATACCTCTACCTACATGTACATACTACCTCTACTACCTCATACCCCTACCTACATGTACATATATTACCTCTACTACCTCATACCCCTACCTACATGTACATATATTACCTCTACTACCTCATACCCCTACCTACATGTACATATTACCTCATACCTCTACCTACATGTACATACTACCTCATACGCCTACCTACATGTACATACTACCTCATACCCCTACCTACATGTACATACTACCTCATACCCCTACCTACATGTACATACTACCTCATACCCTACCTACATGTACATACTACCTCATACCCCTACCTACATGTACATACTACCTCATACCCCTACCTACATGTACATACTACCTCATACCCCTACCTACATGTACATACTACCTCTACTACCTCATACCCCTACCTACATTTACATATTACCTCATACCCCTACCTACATGTACATACTACCTCTACTACCTCAGACCCCTACCTACATGTACATACTACCTCTACTACCTCATACCCCTACCTACATTTACATATTACCTCATACCCCTACCTACATGTACATATTACCTCCTCTACCTCATACCCCTACCTACATGTACATATTACCTCATACCCCTACCTACATGTACATATATTACCTCTACTACCTCATACCCCTACCTACATGTACATATTACCTCATACCTCTACCTACATGTACATACTACCTCATACCCCTACCTACATGTACATACTACCTCATACCCCTACCTACATGTACACACTACCTCTACTACCTCAGACCCCTACCTACATGTACATACTACCTCATACCCCTACCTACATTTACATATTACCTCATACCCCTACCTACATGTACATACTACCTCTACTGCCTCAGACCCCTACCTACATGTACATACTACCTCTACTACCTCATACCCCTACCTACATTTACATATTACCTCATACCCCTACCTACATGTACATACTACCTCATACCCCTACCTACATGTACATATTACCTCCTCTACCTCATACCCCTACCTACATGTACATATTACCTCATACCCCTACCTACATGTACATATTACCTCCTCTACCTCATACCCCTACCTACATGTACACATTACCTCCATTATCTCATACCCCTACCTGCATGTACACACTACCTCGTACACCTACCTACATGTACATACTACCTCATACCCCTACCTGCATGTACATTTTACCTCATACCCCTACCTACATGTACATGCTACCTCATACCCCTACTTACATGTACATACTACCTCATACCCCTACCTACATGTACATATTACCTCATACCCCTACCTACATGTACATGCTACCTCATACCCCTACCTACATGTACATACTACCTCATACCCCTACCTACATGTACATACTACCTCATACCCTACCTACATGTACATACTACCTCATACCCCTACCTACATGTACATACTACCTCATACCCCTACCTACATGTACATACTACCTCATACCCCTACCTACATGTACATTCTACCTCTACTACCTCATACCCCTACCTACATGTACATACTACCTCTACTGCCTCAGACCCCTACCTACATGTACATACTACCTCTACTACCTCATACCCCTACCTACATTTACATATTACCTCATACCCCTACCTACATGTACATATTACCTCATACCCCTACCTACATGTACATACTACCTCATACCCCTACCTACATGTACATACTACCTCATACCCCTACCTACATGTACATACTACCTCATACCCCTACCTACATGTACATACTACCTCTACTACCTCATACCCCTACCTACATGTACATACTACCTCATACCCCTACCTACATGTACATACTACCTCTATTACCTCATACCCCTACCTACATTTACATATTACCTCATACCCCTACCTACATGTACATATTACCTCCTCTACCTCATACCCCTACCTACATGTACATATTACCTCATACCCCTACCTACATGTACATATATTACCTCTACTACCTCATACCCCTACCTACATGTACATATTACCTCCTCTACCTCATACCCCTACCTACATGTACATATTACCTCATACCTCTACCTACATGTACATACTACCTCTACTACCTCATACCCCTACCTACATGTACATATATTACCTCTACTACCTCATAACCCTACCTACATGTACATATATTACCTCTACTACCTCATACCCCTACCTACATGTACATATTACCTCATACCTCTACCTACATGTACATACTACCTCATACGCCTACCTACATGTACATACTACCTCATACCCCTACCTACATGTACATACTACCTCATACCCCTACCTACATGTACATACTACCTCATACCCTACCTACATGTACATACTACCTCATACCCCTACCTACATGTACATACTACCTCATACCCCTACCTACATGTACATACTACCTCATACCCCTACCTACATGTACATACTACCTCTACTACCTCATACCCCTACCTACATTTACATATTACCTCATACCCCTACCTACATGTACATACTACCTCTACTACCTCAGACCCCTACCTACATGTACATACTACCTCTACTACCTCATACCCCTACCTACATGTACATATTACCTCCTCTACCTCATACCCCTACCTACATGTACATATTACCTCATACCCCTACCTACATGTACATATATTACCTCTACTACCTCATACCCCTACCTACATGTACATATTACCTCATACCTCTACCTACATGTACATACTACCTCTACTACCTCATATCCCTACCTACATGTACATATTACCTCATACCCCTACCTACATGTACATATATTACCTCTACTACCTCATACCCCTACCTACATGTACATATTACCTCATACCTCTACCTACATGTACATACTACCTCATACCCCTACCTACATGTACATACTACCTCATACCCCTACCTACATGTACATATTACCTCATACCCCTACCTACATGTACATACTACCTCATACCCCTACCTACATGTACATACTACCTCATACCCCTACCTACATGTACATACTACCTCATACCCCTACCTACATGTACATACTACCTCATACCCCTACCTACATGGACATACTACCTCATACCCCTACCTACATGTACATACTACCTCTATTACCTCATACCCCTACCTACATTTACATATTACCTCATACCCCTACCTACATGTACATATTACCTCCTCTACCTCATACCCCTACCTACATGTACATATTATCTCATACCCCTACCTACATGTACATATATTACCTCTACTACCTCATACCCCTACCTACATGTACATATTACCTCCTCTACCTCATACCCCTACCTACATGTACATATTACCTCATACCTCTACCTACATGTACATACTACCTCTACTACCTCATACCCCTACCTACATGTACATACTACCTCTACTACCTCATACCTCTACCTACATGTACATACTACCTCTACTACCTCATACCCCTACCTACATGTCCATACTGCCTCATACCCCTACCTACATGTACATACTACCTCATACCCCTACCTACATGTACATACTACCTCATACCCCTACCTACATGTACATATATTACCTCTACTACCTCATACCCCTACCTACATGTACATATTACCTCATACCTCTACCTACATGTACATACTACCTCATACGCCTACCTACATGTACATACTACCTCATACCCCTACCTACATGTACATACTACCTCATACCCCTACCTACATGTACATACTACCTCATACCCTACCTACATGTACATACTACCTCATACCCCTACCTACATGTACATACTACCTCATACCCCTACCTACATGTACATACTACCTCATACCCCTACCTACATGTACATACTACCTCTACTACCTCATACCCCTACCTACATTTACATATTACCTCATACCCCTACCTACATGTACATACTACCTCTACTACCTCAGACCCCTACCTACATGTACATACTACCTCATACCCCTACCTACATGTACATACTACCTCTACTACCTCATACCCCTACCTACATTTACATATTACCTCATACCCCTACCTACATGTACATATTACCTCCTCTACCTCATACCCCTACCTACATGTACATATTACCTCATACCCCTACCTACATGTACATATTACCTCCTCTACCTCATACCCCTACCTACATGTACATATTACCTCATACCCCTACCTACATGTACATATATTACCTCTACTACCTCATACCCCTACCTACATGTACATATTACCTCCTCTACCTCATACCCCTACCTACATGTACATATTACCTCATACCTCTACCTACATGTACATACTACCTCTACTACCTCATACCCCTACCTACATGTACATACTACCTCTACTACCTCATACCTCTACCTACATGTACATACTACCTCTACTACCTCATACCCCTACCTACATGTCCATACTGCCTCATACCCCTACCTACATGCACATACTACCTCATACCCCTACCTACATGTACATACTACCTCATACCCCTACCTACATGTACATATATTACCTCTACTACCTCATACCCCTACCTACATGTACATATTACCTCATACCTCTACCTACATGTACATACTACCTCATACGCCTACCTACATGTACATACTACCTCATACCCCTACCTACATGTACATACTACCTCATACCCCTACCTACATGTACATACTACCTCATACCCTACCTACATGTACATACTACCTCATACCCCTACCTACATGTACATACTACCTCATACCCCTACCTACATGTACATACTACCTCATACCCCTACCTACATGTACATACTACCTCTACTACCTCATACCCCTACCTACATTTACATATTACCTCATACCCCTACCTACATGTACATACTACCTCTACTACCTCAGACCCCTACCTACATGTACATACTACCTCATACCCCTACCTACATGTACATACTACCTCTACTACCTCATACCCCTACCTACATTTACATATTACCTCATACCCCTACCTACATGTACATATTACCTCCTCTACCTCATACCCCTACCTACATGTACATATTACCTCATACCCCTACCTACATGTACATATATTACCTCTATTACCTCATACCCCTACCTACATGTACATATTACCTCATACCTCTACCTACATGTACATACTACCTCTACTACCTCATACCCCTACCTACATGTACATATATTACCTCTACTACCTCATACCCCTACCTACATGTACATATTACCTCATACCTCTACCTACATGTACATACTACCTCAACTAACCTGTACCGGTACCCCCTGTATATAACCTCCACATTGACTCTGTACCGGTACCCCCTGTATATAATCTCCGCATTGACTCTGTACCAGTACCCCCTGTATATAGCCTCCACATTAACTCTGTATCGTAACACCCTGTATATAACCTCCACATTGACTCTGTACCAGTACCCCCTGTATATAGCCTCCACATTGACTCTGTATCGTAACACCCTGTATATAACCTCCACATTGACTCTGTACCGGTACCCCCTGTATATAGCCTCCACGTTGACTCTGTACCGGTACCCCCTGTATATAGCCTCCACATTGACTCTGTACCGGTACCCCCTGTATATAGCCTCCACATTGACTCTGTACTGGTACCCTCTGGGGTTGAGATACACTGCTCTGTGACTGTGGAGAGCAGAGGCTTGTTTCCCATCAGTTCATGTTCCCCACAGACACACACACACCCCCCCACACACACACACACACACACACACACACACACACACACACACACTCCCCCTGCTTCTGTCTCAGTCCCCACTCTGCCAGTCTCACCATGTGGTCGTTGGCACTCCACAGCCCAGACACATTAGACAAACACCATGAATTGGATGCAGGTTTGTGCTTTCATCTCGGGACACGTCTGTCCGTCCCCGTCCCCCCTCCTTGAAGAACAACGCGGTGATGTCATTTCACGAGATCCTTCAGATCCTCCCGGAGAAGACGATGGCGTGAGGTTACCAGTTGCCACTGCCGGTTAGACGAAGAACCTTAACGTGCAGGACTGTGACGGCTTTAAAACGCAGACCACAAACAGCAGTTTTTCTAGTTGGCTGTTCATCATGCTTTAGTGGCTGACCGCGTCCTTACCAAACTACTCCCTGTTCTCAGCATGCTTATCCCTGCTACCAGTTTAGTCTTCTCTGGGAGGAACGACAAGTCCTCTCTGGGAGGAACGACACGTTCTCTCTGGGAGGAACGACACGTTCTCTCTGGGAGGAACGACAAGTCCTCTCTGGGAGGAACGACACGTCCTCTCTGGGAGGAACGACACGTCCTCTCTGGGAGGAACGACACGTCCTCTCTGGGAGGAACGACACGTTCTCTCTGGGAGGAACGACAAGTCCTCTCTGGGAGGAACGACACGTTCTCTCTGGAGGGGGGGGGGGACACGTTCTCTCTGGGGGGAACGACAAGTTCTCTCTGGGGGGAACGACAAGTCCTCTCTGGGAGGAACGACAAGTCCTCTTTGGGAGGAACGACAAGTCCTCTCTGGGAGGAACGACAAGTCCTCTCTGGGAGGAACGACAAGTCCTCTCTGGGGGGAACGACAAGTCCTCTCTGGGAGGAACGACAAGTCCTCTCTGGGAGGAACGACAAGTCCTCTCTGGGAGGAACGACAAGTCCTCTCTGGGAGGAACGACAAGTCCTCTCTATGAGGAACGACAAGTCCTCTCTGGGAGGAACGACAAGTCCTCTCTGGGAGGAACGACAAGTCCTCTCTGGGAGGAACGACAAGTCCTCTCTGGGAGGAACGACAAGTCCACTCTGGGAGGAACGACAAGTCCTCTCTGGGAGGAATGACAAGTCCTCTCTGGGGGGAACAGCAAGTCCTCTCTGGGGGGGAACGACAAGTCCTCTCTGGGAGGAACGACAAGTCCTCTCTGGGAGGAACGACAAGTCCTCTCTGGGGGGAACAGCAAGTCCTCTCTGGGAGGAACGACAAGTCCTCTCTGGGAGGAACGACAAGTCCTCTCTGGGAGGAACGACAAGTCCTCTCTGGGAGGAACGACAAGTCCTCTCTGGGAGGAACGACAAGTCCTCTCTGGGAGGAACGACAAGTCCTCTCTGGGGGGAACAGCAAGTCCTCTCTGGGGGGGAACGACAAGTCCTCTCTGGGAGGAACGACAAGTCCTCTCTGGGAGGAACGACAAGTCCTCTCTGGGGGGAACAGCAAGTCCTCTCTGGGAGGAACGACAAGTCCTCTCTGGGAGGAACGACAAGTCCTCTCTGGGAGGAACGACAAGTCCTGTTACACTCTTTTGTCCTACCGAGCAAAAAGGGCATTTACTGCTCGTAGTGTGGACACCTTTCACAGTATCTTCATCCAGTTACTGGCTAACATGACCCCCCATTTTCTCCTGAACACAATACAACCGAGGCAGGATACTTGTCCACATGATTAAGAATGCATTTAATGTAGCAAAAATGACATTAAATCATTTTTTTACGAATTAGCAGTTAGTGCCTTTTTTTGTTGCTTGGTTAGGTGCAGTGCAGAGTGGGAAATAACTCCCATTCTCCTGTCTTCTCCTGTCGTCTCCTGTCTTCTCCTGTCTTCTCCTGTCGTCTCCTATCTTCTCCTGTCTTCTCCTGTCGTCTCCTGTCTTCTCCTGTCTTCTCCTGTCGTCTCCTGTCTTCTCCTGTCTTCTCCTGTCGTCTCCTGTCGTCTCCTGTCATCTCCTGTCTTCTCCTCCTGTCTTCTCCTGTCGTCTCCTGTCGTCTCCTGTCGTCTCCTGTCTTCTCCTGTCTTCTCCTGTCGTCTCCTGTCTTCTCCTGTCTTCTCCTGTCTTCTCCTGTCTTCTCCTGTCGTCTCCTGTCTTCTCCTATCGTCTCCTGTCTTCTCCTGTCTTCTCCTGTCTTCTCCTGTCGTCTCCTGTCGTCTCCTGCCTTCTCCTGTCGTCTCCTGTCGTCTCCTGTCGTCTCCTGTCGTCTCCTGTCTTCTCCTGTCGTCTCCTGTCTTCTCCTGTCTTCTCCTGTCTTCTCCTGCCGTCTCCTATCGTCTCCTGTCTTCTCCTGTCTTCTCCTGTCTTCTCCTGTCGTCTCCTGTCGTCTCCTGCCTTCTCCTGTCTTCTCCTGTCGTCTCCTGTCGTCTCCTGTCTTCTCCTGTCGTCTCCTGTCGTCTCCTGCCTTCTCCTGTCGTCTCCTGTCGTCTCCTGTCGTCTCCTGTCGTCTCCTGCCTTCTCCTGTCTTCTCCTGTCGTCTCCTGTCTTCTCCTGTCGTCTCCTGTCGTCTCCTGCCTTCTCCTGTCGTCTCCTGTCTTCTCCTGTCGTCTCCTGTCTTCTCCTATCGTCTCCTGTCTTCTCCTGTCATCTCCTGTCTTCTCATGTCGTCTCCTGTCGTCTCCTGTCTTCTCCTGTCTTCTCCTGTCTTCCTGTCTTCTCCTGTCTTCTCCTGTCGTCTCCTGTCTTCTCCTGTCGTCTCCTGTCTTCTCCTGTCGTCTCCTGTCGTCTCCTGTCTTCTCCTGTCTTCTCCTGTCTTCCTGTCTTCTCCTGTCGTCTCCTGTCGTCTCCTGTCGTCTCCTGTCGTCTCCTGTCTTCTCCTGTCGTCTCCTGTCTTCTCCTGTCGTCTCCTGTCTTCTCCTGTCTTCTCCTGTCGTCTCCTGTCGTCTCCTGTCTTCTCCTGTCGTCTCCTGTCGTCTCCTGTCTTCTCCTGTCGTCTCCTGTCTTCTCCTGTCGTCTCCTGTCTTCTCCTGTCGTCTCCTGTCGTCTCCTGTCGTCTCCTGTCTTCTCCTGTCTTCTCCTGTCTTCCTGTCTTCTCCTGTCTTCTCTAGGCCTGTTCTCTCCCAGATACAACGGTGTTCAGCCTTGCCCCAGCGGGAGAGGACACACCTTCCACACCTGTCTCTGTGGCCTGCTGGGACCTGCTGAGAAAGGAGGGGGAGATCCCTCAGTTCCCTCTACCAAGCAGACACATGATGTTCAGCTCCCTGCCCACCACAGACCTTGGACCTGTAGCTGGGTCTGAGTCCTGGAGCCTCCCGGCCCCCATCAGACCTGACTTCCCCAGGCAGAGTGTGGCCGTCCCTAGGGAGATCTGCAGTAGCAGTGGTCTGAGCACCAGGTGGGTGAAACAGAACAGAACAGAGAGACTACAGGATCTATCGTCTCTCTGTTCTGTCAGGGTCTGTTCTCTCTCTGTTCTGTAGTCTCTCTGTTCTGTCAGGGTCTGTTCTCTCTCTGTTCTACAGTCTCTCTGTTCTGTAGTCTCTCTGTTCTGTCAGGGTCTGTTCTCTCTCTGTTCTGCAGTCTCTCTGTTCTGTAGTCTCTCTGTTCTGTCAGGGTCTGTTCTCTCTGTTCTGTCAGGGTCTGTTCTCTCTCTGTTCTGCAGTCTCTGTTCTGCCAGGGTCTGTTCTCTCTCTGTTCTGTAGTCTCTCTGTTCTGTCAGGGTCTGTTCTCTCTCTGATCTATCTCTCTGTT
>NC_048566.1:11371558-11489058 GCF_013265735.2 Oncorhynchus mykiss | reverse complement strand
GTAGATGTTCTGAGTAGATGTACTGAGTAGATGTGCTGAGTAGATGTGCTGAGTAGATGTTCTGAGTAGATGTGTGTTGTGTGTAGGTGGTTTTCCTACCAGGGTTTGGCTGTCTCTACATAGATGTCGTCCATCAGGGTGGCACAGTCATCCTCACCCTGGCACCAGAGGGCAGCGTGGACTCTGTCATGAGCCTGCACAACAGGTAACCTCTAACCCCCAACATCTAATCCCTAACCTCTAACCCCCAACCTCTAACCCCCAACCTCTAATCCCTAACCTCTAACGCCTAACCTCTAATCCCTAACCTCTAACACCTAACCTCTAACCTCTAACCCCCAACATCTAATCCCTAACCTCTAACCTCCAACCTCTAACCCCCAACCTCTAATCCCTAACCTCTAACCTCTAACCCCCAACATCTAATCCCTAACCTCTAACCTCTAACCCCCAACATCTAATCACGAACCTCTAACCCCCAACCTCTAACCCCCAACCTCTAATCCCCAACCTCTAATCCCTAACCTCTAATCCCTAACCTCTAACCCCCAACTTCTAATCCCTAACCTCTAATCCCTAACCTCTAACCTCTAACCCCCAACATATAATCCCTAACCTCTAACCCCCAACTTCTAATCCCTAACCTCTAATCCCTAACCTCTAACCTCTAACCCCCAACATATAATCCCTAACCTCTAACCCCCAACTTCTAATCCCTAACCTCTAATCCCTAACCTCTAACCTCTAACCCCCAACATATAATCCCTAACCTCTAACCCCCAACCTCTAATCCCTAACCTCTAACGCCTAACCTCTAACCCCTAACCTCTAACACCTAACCTCTAACCTCTAATCCCTAATCCCCAACTCCTAACCTCTAATCCCTAACCTCTAACCCCCAACCTATAACCCCCAACATCTAATCCCTAACCTCTAACCCCCAACCTCTAACCCCCAACCTCTAATCCCTAACCTCTAACGCCTAACCTCTAATCCCTAACCTCTAACACCTAACCTCTAACCTCTAACCCCCAACATCTAATCCCTAACCTCTAACCTCCAACCTCTAACCCCCAACCTCTAATCCCTAACCGCTAACCTCTAACCCCCAACATCTAATCCCTAACCTCTAACCTCTAACCCCCAACATCTAATCACGAACCTCTAACCCCCAACCTCTAACCCCCAACCTCTAATCCCCAACCTCTAATCCCTAACCTCTAATCCCTAACCCCCAACCTCTAACCCCCAACTTCTAATCCCTAACCTCTAACCTCTAACCCCCAACATATAATCCCTAACCTCTAACCCCCAACCTCTAATCCCTAACCTCTAACGCCTAACCTCTAACCCCTAACCTCTAACACCTAACCTCTAACCTCTAATCCCTAATCCCCAACTCCTAACCTCTAATCCCTAACCTCTAACCCCCAACCTATAACCCCCAACATCTAATCCCTAACCTCTAACCCCCAACCTCTAATCCCCAACCTCTAATCCCCAACCTCTAATCCCCAATCTCTAACCACCAACCCCCAACCTCTAACGCCTAACATCTAACCCCTAACCTCTAACCCATAACCTCTAACCCCTAACCCCTAAACTTTAACCTCTAACCCTACTACAGGAGAGACAAACAATACAATATATTTGTATGATAATAAAATATATGATTTTTGGTTTGTTTAATGTAATGTATAATTGATAATGATGAGCAGTTAATTATAACAACATTAGCAGGTCATAGTTCACCCTGACAAAGGATGCCATATTGTCTTTCACCACTGGGGGGCACTGTAACCCCGTTCTGTGTAAACCCCAGCCATCCCTTTTGCATTGATTTAAAGGATCAACATAACTGATTGGTATCTGTCTCTCAGGACGTCCAATCGGAAGCTGGCGTTCAGGGTGTTGCTGAGCGAGGCCAGTGTGTCTCTGAGAGATGACATCACCAGTCGTTCGGGTTCCGTGGAGCTCTTGAGGCTGACTCTGTCCAAACTGCTACTGAACCTGTGTCCTGCCCGTCTGGGTGACTCTGGCATGGGGCTGGTCACCGCCGGGATGGGAGAGGCCTGTCTGGTCGAAGTCCACTGTGCCAGCCTGCAGGTGGGTCGACTCATATTTATAGGTCACCTGACGAAGGCTGTGTATAGGTCACCTGACGAAGGCTATTTATAGGTCACCTGACGAAGGCTGTTTATAGGTCACCTGACGAAGGCTATGTATAGGTCACCTGACGAAGACTATTTATAGGTCACCTGACGAATGCTGTTTATAGGTCACCTGACGAAGGCTGTGTATAGGTCACCTGACGAAGGCTGTTTATAGGTCACCTGACGAAGGCTGTTTATAGGTCACCTGACGAAGGCTGTTTATAGGTCACCTGACGAAGGCTGTTTATAGGTCACCTGACGAAGGCTGTTTATAGGTCACCTGACGAAGGCTGTTTATAGGTCACCTGACGAAGGCTGTTTATAGGTCACCTGACGAAGGCTGTTTATAGGTCACCTGACGAAGACTGTTTATAGGTCACCTGACGAAGGCTGTTTGTAGGTCACCTGACGAAGACTGTTTATAGGTCACCTGACGAAGGCTATGTATAGGTCACCTGACAAATACTATTTATAGGTCACCTGACGAAGACTATGTATAGGTCACCTGACGAAGACTGTTTATAGGTCACCTGACGAAGACTGTTTATAGGTCACCTGACGAAGGCTGTTTGTAGGTCACCTGACAAAGACTGTTTATAGGTCACCTGACGAAGGCTGTGTATAGGTCACCTGACGAAGGCTGTTTATAGGTCACCTGACGAAGGCTATGTATAGGTCACCTGACGAAGGCTATGTATAGGTCACCTGACGAAGGCTGTTTATAGGTCACCTGACGAAGGCTATGTATAGGTCACCTGACGAAGGCTGTTTATAGGTCACCTGACGAAGACTGTGTATAGGTCACCTGACGAAGGCTGTTTATAGGTCACCTGACGAAGGCTGTTTATAGGTCACCTGACGAAGGCTATGTATAGGTCACCTGACGAAGGCTGTTTATAGGTCACCTGACGAAGGCTGTTTATAGGTCACCTGACGAAGACTGTGTATAGGTCACCTGACGAAGGCTGTTTATAGGTCACCTGACGAAGGCTGTTTCAGCCAAAACACTGTATCTGCATGAAGGAGTAAAGCACAGGAGCAACACGGAGGCTTTTATCTCTTCATTGACTGTGAAATAACACAGAACGTCTTCTGTAAAATATAAAACTAGAAAAGGTACATTTCCTGCTTCAGCCATCTAAATATCTTCCTGTGTACAGCATAGATCTACACTATATATATCTATATTAACTAGATATTCCTCTGTTCTCTTCCAGGTAGATAACTACAGTATAGATCTACACTATATATATCTATATTAACTAGATATTCCTATGTTCTCTTCCAGGTGGATAACTACAGTATAGATCTACACTAACTAGATATTCCTCTGTTCTCTTCCAGCTAGATAACTACAGCATAGATCTACACTATATATATCTATATTAACTAGATATTCCTATGTTCTCTTCCAGGTGGATAACTACAGTATAGATCTACACTAACTAGATATTCCTATGTTCTCTTCCAGCTGGATAACTACAGTATAGATCTACACTAACTAGATATTCCTCTGTTCTCTTCCAGCTGGATAACTACAGTATAGATCTACACTATACATATCTATATTAACTAGATATTACTCTGTTCTCTTCCAGGTGGATAACTACAGTATAGATCTACCCTATATATATCTATATTAACTAGATATTACTCTGTTCTCTTCCAGCTAGATAACTACAGTATATATCTACACTATATATATCTATATTAACTAGATATTCCTCTGTTCTCTTCCAGGTGGATAACTACAGTATAGATCTACACTATATATATCTATATTAACTAGATATCCCTCTGTATATTAACTAGATATCCCTCATAACTAGAGTATAGAGCTACACTAACTAGATATTCCTCTGTTCTCTTCCAGGTGGATAACCAGCTGTATAACTACAGTATAGAGCTACACTAACTAGATATTCCTCTGTTCTCTTCCAGGTGGATAACCAGCTGTATAACCGTGCCAGCTTCCACTTCCCAGTGTTGTTGTGCCAGGAGCAGTGTGTGGAGCTCCCCCTCTGGACCAGCGATGCCAACCCCACCACCTCGCTACAGGCCCTGGAGGAGTTTAAGGCGTCGTGCTTCCTCCAGCTGGGACTCACCTTGGACAGGTATAATACCATGTCATCACTTTATTGGCCATGGAAGTAGTACCAATATCAGCATACCAACTATACAGCATCATGAATACAGCACCGTTAACACAGCATCATTAATACAGCATCACTAATACAATATCATTAATACAGCATCATTAATACAGCATCATTAATACAGCACCATTATTAAAGCATTGTTAACACAGCATCATTAATACAGCATCACTAATACAATATCATTAATACAGCATCATTAACACAGCATCATTATTACAACATCGTTAATACAGCATCATTAACACAGCATCACTAATACAATATCGTTAATACAGCACCATTATTACAGCATCGTTAACACAGCATCATTAATACAGCATCACTAATACAATATCATTAAAACAGCATCATTAAAACAGCATCATTAATACAGCATCATTAATACAGCATCACTAATACAATATCATTAATACAGCGTCTTTAATACAGCATCATTAATACAGCACCATTATTACAGCATTGTTAACACAGCATCATTAATACAGCATCACTAATACAATATCATTGATACAGCATCATTAATACATCATTAATACAGCATCATTAATACAGCATCATTAATACAGCATCATTAATACAGCATCATTAATGCAGCCTCATTAATACAGCATCATTAATACAGCATCATTAATACAACATCATTATTACAGCATCATTAATACTGCATCATTAACACAGCATCATTAATACAGCATCATTAATACAATACAAGGAAAGCAGATCTTTCCATCATTGTCCCTTGTGAGACACCGTCCAGACATGCCATGTATCCCATGTTGAGTCCTCTGGCCCTCCTCTGTTCAATAGCCTGCTGCTGGTTGAGGTAAAGCTGCTCCTGTCCTGTTGTCACTGACTGGGCCCTTGTATTTCCTACAGGGAGGGCTACAGTGTGGACCAGCTGACCTTCCACATCAAACCAGCCCGTCTCTACCTAGAGGACACCTTCGTCTACTACATCAAGACTCTGTTTCACACCTACATCCCAGACTCAGCCCTGGCCCCTTCCCCGGGCCCTAACCCCTCGGAGCGCTACGGGGGTCCCCTGCTCCCGGAGACCGTCCTTCAGTCCATCCCAGCCCTGGTGCGCCCTCTGAGGCTGCAGCGCCTGGTCATTCAGCCGGTCGACCTGTTGGTCAGCATCCACGCCTCTCTGAAGCTCTACATCGCCTCGGATCACACGCCGTTGTCGTTCTCCCTGTTCGACAGAGGACCTCTCTGTACTACAGCCAGGCAGCTGATCCACGCACTCACCATGCACTACGCTGCCGGGGCGCTGTTCAGAGCTGGTGAGTGGGGGTGTGTGTGGGTGAGGGTGTGTGTGTGGTTGTGTGTGTGTGTGTGTGTGTGTGTGTGTGTGTGTGTGTGTGTGTGTGTGTGTGGATGCCCACCGGAAACCATCATATATGGGGGGAGAGGGAGGGAGAGAGAGAGAGAGAGAGGGAGAGGAGAGAGAGGGGGAGAGAGGGAGGGAGGGAGAGAGGGAGGGAGAGGAGAGAGAGAGAGAGAGAGGGAGGGAGAGGAGAGAGAGGGGGAGAGAGGGAGGGAGAGAGGGGGGAGAGGGAGAGAGAGAGAGGGAGAGAGAGAGAGGGGGGGAGAGGGAGAGAGAGAGAGGGGGAGAGGGAGAGAGGGAGGGAGGGAGAGGAAGAGAGGGGGGGAGGGAGAGAGAGAGAGGGAGAGAGAGAGAGGGAGAAAGGGAGAGAGGGAGGGAAAAATCTGTTGTCTGTTGCTTATTAAAGCGCCATGGGCTTTGAAAAACTGGCATGTGATTTTTTGATGCAATTGAACAGCATATAAATATCACTGATCTCTCTCTCTCTCTCCCTCTCCCTCTCTCTCTCCCTCTTTCACACGATCAATCCCTCTCTCTCTCTCCCTCCCTCTCTCTCGCTCTCTCTCCCTCCCTCTTTCGATCGATCCCTCTCTCTCTTTCGCTCGATCCCTCTTTTGATCGATCCCTCTCTCTCTCTCTCTCTCTCTCTCTCTCACCCTCTCTCCCTGCCCCTCTCTCCCTCTCCCTCTCCCCAGGCTGGGTGGTGGGGTCTCTGGATCTCCTTGGTAGTCCTGCCAGTCTGGTAAGGTCCATTGGTAACGGAGTAGCAGACTTCTTCCGTCTGCCGTACGAGGGTTTGACCCGGGGCCCCGGGGCCTTCGTCAGCGGAGTGTCACGAGGAACCACCTCATTCGTCAAACACATCTCTAAAGGTACCACATCTCTAATGGTACCATACCACATCTCTAATGGTACCATACCACATCTCTAATGGTACCATACCACATCTCTAATGGTACCATACCACATCTCTAAAGGTACCATACCACATCTCTAATGGTACCATACCACATCTCTAATGGTACCATACCACATCTCTAATGGTACCATACCACATCTCTAATGGTACCATACCACATCTCTAATGGTACCATAACACATCTCTAATACATCTCTAATGGTACCATACCACATCTCTAATGGTACCATACCACATCTCTAAAGGTACCATACCACATCTCTAATGGTACCATACCACATCTCTAATGGTACCATACCACATCTCTAATACATCTCTAATGGTACCATACCACATCTCTAATGGTACCATACCACATCTCTAATACATCTCTAATGGTACCATACCACATCTCTAATGGTACCATACCACATCTCTAATGGTACCATACCACATCTCTAAAGGTACCATACCACATCTCTAATGGTACCATACCACATCTCTAATACATCTCTAATGGTACCATACCACATCTCTAATGGTACCATACCACATATCTAATGGTACCATACCACATCTCTAATACATCTCAAATGGTACCATACCACATCTATAATACATCTATAATGGTACCATACCACATCTCTAATGGTGCCATACCACATCTGTAACACATCTCTAATGGTACCATACCACATCTGTAATACATCTCTAATGGTACCATACCACATCTGTAATACATCTCTAATGGTACCATACCACACCTCTAATACATCTCTAATGGTACCATACCACATCTCTAATGGTACCATACTACATCTCTAATGGTACCATACCACATCTCTAAAGGTACCATACCACATCTCTAGTGGTACCATACCACATCTCTAATGGTACCATACCACACCTCTAATACATCTCTAATGGTACCATACCACATCTCTAATGGTACCATACTACATCTCTAATGGTACCATACCACATCTCTAAAGGTACCATACCACATCTCTAGTGGTACCATACCACATCTCTAATGGTACCATACCATGTCTCTAATACATCTCTAATGGTACCATACCACATCTCTAATGGTACCATACCACATCTCTAATACATCTATAATGGTACCATACCACATCTCTAATGGTACCATACCATGTCTCTAATACATCTCTAATGGTACCATACCACATCTCTAATGGTACCATACCACATCTCTAATACATCTATAATGGTACCATACCACATCTGTAATGGTACCATACCACATCTCTAATACATCTCTAATGGTACCATACCACATCTCTAATGGTACCATACCACATCTCTAATACATCTCTAATGGTACCATACCACATCTCTAAAGGTACCATACCACATCTCTAATGGTACCATACCACATCTCTAATGGTACCATACCACATCTCTAATGGTACCATACCACATCTCTAATGGTACCATACCACATCTCTAATGGTACCATACCACATCTCTAATGGTACCATACCACATCTCTAATGGTACCATACCACATCTCTAATGGTACCATACCATGTCTCTAATACATCTCTAATGGTACCATACCACATCTCTAATGGTACTTTACCACATCTCTAATGGTACCATACCACATCTCTAAAGGTACCACACCACATCTCTAATGGTACCATACCACATCTCTAATGGTACCATACCATGTCTCTAATACATCTCTAATGTTACCATACCACATCTCTAATGGTACCATACCACATCTCTAATGGTACCATACCACATCTCTAATGGTACCATACCACATCTCTAATGGTACCATACCATGTCTCTAATACATCTCTAATGGTACCATACCACATCTCTAATGGTACTTTACCACATCTCTAATGGTACCATACCACATCTCTAAAGGTACCATACCACATCTCTAATGGTACCATACCACATCACTAATGGTACCATACCACATCTCTAAGACATCTCTAATGGTACCATACCACATCTCTAATACATCTCTAATGATACCATACCACATCTCTAATGGTACCATACCACATCTCTAATGGTACCATACCACATCTCTAATGATAACATACCTAGTGACGAGGCAGCCATTGGTCTGAAATATAAACTCGGGATTGTGCCTTTAAATCCTGTATCTATTTTTAAACAGGTCTGGGAACAGGTTAGTCAGTTAGGTAATTCTCCTGTCAAGAGCACAAACAGGTCTGGGAACAGGTTAGTTAGTTAGGTAATTATCCTGTCAAGAGCACAAACAGGTCTGGGAACAGGTTAGTCAGTTAGGTAATTCTCCTGTCAAGAGTACAAACAGGTCTGGGAACAGGTTAGTCAGTTAGTTAATTATCCTGTCAAGAGCACAAACAGGTCTGGGAACAGGTTAGTTAGTTAGGTAATTATCCTGTCAAGAGCACAAACAGGTCTGGGAACAGGTTAGTCAGTTAGGTAATTCTCCTGTCTCTTCCTGTAGGCACGCTGACGTCCATCACCAACCTGGCGACCAGCCTGGCCAGGAACATGGACCGGCTGTCCCTGGACGAGGAGCACTATACCAGGCAGGAGGAGTGGAGGAGGCAGCTACCTGAGAGCCTGGGGGACGGACTCAGACAGGGCCTGTCTAGACTGGGCATCAGTCTACTGGGTGGGTAGAGTATAGTCACTTAGCCAGTCACTCAGCCAGTCAGTCAGTCAGTTAGCCAGTCACTCCGCCAGACAGTCAGTCACTCCGCCAGACAGTCAGTCAGTTAGCCAGTCAGTCAGTCAGTCAGCCAGACAGTCAGTCAGTCAGTCAGTCAGTTAGCCAGTCACTCAGCCAGTCAGTCAGTCAGTCAGCCAGTCAGTTAGCCAGTCACTCAGTCAGACAGCCAGTCAGTCAGTCAGTTAACCAGTCCGTTAGCCAGTCAGTCAGTTAGCCAGTCAGTCACTTAGCCAGTCACTCAGCCAGACAGACAGTCAGTTAGCTCGTCACTCAGTTAGCCAGTCACTCAGCCAGTCAGTTAGCTAGTCACTCAGTCAGACAGCCTGTCAGTCAGTCAGTTAGCCAGTCACTCAGCCAGTCAGTCAGTGAGTTAGCCAGACAGTCAGTCAGTTAGCCAGTCAGTCACTTAGCCAGTCACTCTTCCAGGCAGACAGTCAGTTAGCCAGTCACTCAGTTAGCAGGTCAGACTGGGCATCAGTCTACTGGGTGGGTAGAGTATAGTCACTTAGCCAGTCACTCAGCCAGTCAGCCAGTCACTCCGCCAGCCAGTCAGTCAGTCAGTTAGCCAGTCACTCCGCCAGACAGTCAGTCAGCCAGTCAGTCAGTCAGTTAGCCAGTCAGACAGCCAGTCAGTCAGTCAGTTAACCAGTCCGTTAGCCAGTCACTCAGTCAGTCAGTTAGCCAGACAGTCAGTCAGTTAGCCAGTCAGTCACTTAGCCAGTCACTCAGCCAGACAGACAGTCAGTTAGCTAGTCACTCAGTTAGCCAGTCACTCAGCCAGTCAGTTAGCCAGTCACTCAGTCAGACAGCCAGTCAGTCAGTCAGTTAGCTAGTCACTCAGCCAGTCACTCAGTTAGCCAGTCACTCAGCCAGACAGTCAGTAGGTACAGTGGAGACAGACAGTCAGTCAGTTAGCAAGTCACTCAGCCAGACAGACAGTAGGTACAGTGGAGACTGACAGTCAGACAGTAGGTACAGTGGAGACCAGCATGGTCCCAATAAACACCTAGGGTCTCTCTGTTTCAAAGACATACAGTAGGTACAGTGGAGACCAGCATGGTCCCAATAAACACCTAGGGTCTCTCTGTTTCAGAGACATGAGAGAAGCAGCTACTTATGACAGGGGATATCTGGCTCCAAGGACCATGTTCTGATTGGTTGGGAGGTTAAATCCCTTAGTGGGACTGCTGTATCCACACTGTCAATCACAAACATTACTGGTATACAATATCCCTTTGATATAGACCAGAACTTCAGGAACCAATAATACTGTAATACATGATACTCCGTTGTACTACATTACTCTGTTATAATACATGATACTCTGTTGTACTACATGACACTCTGTTGTAATACGTGATCCTCTGTTGTAATACGTGACCCTCTGTTGTACTACATGACCCTCTGTTGTAATACGTGATCCTCTGTTCTCTCCAGGAGCGATAGCTGGCATCGTGGACCAACCCATGCAGAACTTCCAGCGGGGTTCAGAGATGCAGAGTTCAGCAGGCAGCAAGGCCAAAGGGGTCATCTCTGGGGTGGGGAAAGGCATCGTGGGGGTCTTTACCAAACCTATAGGGGGCGCTGCAGAGCTGGTCTCGCAGACGGGATACGGTGGGTTCACTCACTTCGCTGTTTATGTTTTAAAAACATTTTATTTGAGCTTTTATTTTCCCACTGGCAGGTTAAAACTAAGAACAAATTCTTTATTTACGTCCCTGAGATCGTTTAGTAACACATCACTGTTCAACAGTATTGGACACACCTCCAGTCCACCCAACACAGTTTATTCAGGCCTGACACACCTCCAGTCCACCCAACACAGTTTATTCAGGCCTGACACACCTCCAGTCCACCCAACACAGTTTATTCAGGCCTGACACACCTCCAGTCCACCCAACACAGTTTATTCAGGCCTGACACACCTCCAGTCCACCCAACACAGTTTATTCAGGCCTGACACACCTCCAGTCCACCCAACACAGTTTATTCAGGCCTGACACACCTCCAGTCCACCCAACACAGTTTATTCAGGCCTGACACACCTCCAGTCCACCTGACACACCTCCAGTCCACCCAACACAGTTTATTCAGGCCTGACACACCTCCAGTCCACCCAACACAGTTTATTCAGGCCTGACACACCTCCAGTCCACCCAACACAGTTTATTCAGGCCTGACACACCTCCAGTCCACCCAACACATTTTATTTAGGCCTGACAAAGATCTTCTGGTCAACAATGTTAAAGTTTATTGTATGGGAGCATTTCAACGCTTTTACACTTGACTACAAGTCCCCCTCCTAGCGGTATGCTAACATACAGATTACTCCCTCCCTGGGGGTCCTAGCGGTATGCTAACATCCAGATTACTCCCTCCCTCAACAGTACTGTAGGCCTGCTGTAGTGTTCTGTCCTGGGGGTCCTAGCGGTATGCTAACATACAGATTACTCCCTCCCTCAACAGTACTGTAGGCCTGTTGTGGTGTTCTGTCCTGGGGGTCCTAGCGGTTATGCTAACATACAGATTACTCCCTCCCTCAACAGTACTGTAGTCCTGCTGTGGTGTTCTGTCCTAGCGGTATGCTAACATCCAGATTACTCCCTCCCTCTCCCTGTAGTACCCAGTCTATGGGGTGGTAGCAGTCCTAGTGTACCGGTCTGCTAATAGGCTGTAATACCCAGTCTATGAGGTGGTAGGGGTCCTAGCGTAGCGGTATGCAATACCCAGTCTATGGGGTGGTAGCAGTCCTAGCATAGCGGTAGGCTAACAGGATATAATACCCAGTCTATGGGGTGGTAGCGGTCCTAGCATAGCGGTAGGCTAACAGGATGTAATACCCAGTCTATGGGGTGGTAGTGGTCCTAGCATAGTGGTAGGCTAACAGAATGTAATGCCCAGTCTGTGGGGTGGTAGCGGTCCTAGCATAGCGGTAGGCTAACAGAATGTAATACCCAGTCTGTGGGGTGGTAGCGGTCCTAGCATAGCGGTAGGCTAACAGAATGTAATACCCAGTCTGTGGGGTGGTAGCGGTCCTAGCATAGCGGTAGGCTAACAGAATGTAATACCCAGTCTGTGGGGTGGTAGCGGTCCTAGCATAGCGGTAGGCTAACAGAATGTAATACCCAGTCTGTGGGGTGGTAGCGGTCCTAGCATAGTGGTAGGCTAACAGAATGTAATGCCCAGTCTGTGGGGTGGTAGCGGTCCTAGCATAGCGGTAGGCTAACAGAATGTAATGCCCAGTCTGTGGGGTGGTAGCGGTCCTAGCATAGCGGTAGGCTAACAGAATGTAATACCCAGTCTGTGGGGTGGTAGCGGTCCTAGCATAGTGGTAGGCTAACAGAATGTAATGCCCAGTCTGTGGGGTGGTAGCGGTCTTAGCATAGTGGTAGGCTAACAGAATGTAATGCCCAGTCTGTGGGGTGGTAGCGGCCCTAGCATAGCGGTAGGCTAAGAGAATGTAATGCCCAGTCTGTGGGGTGGTAGCGGTCTTAGCATAGCGGTAGGCTAAGAGAATGTAATGCCCAGTCTGTGGGGTGGTAGCGGTCCTAGCGTATGCTATCTAGCAGGTGTGGAAGTGAACAGCACATCAGAACATGGTAAATCAGTCAGATGTATTGGTGATCTAACTGGGCCCTGGAGTGTTGGTTAACTGGGCCCTGGAGGGTTTATTAACTGGGCCCTGGAGGGTTTATTAACTGGGCCCTGGAGGGTTTATTAACTGGGCCCCCTGGAGGGTTTATTAACTGGGCCCCCTGGAGGGTTTACTAACTGGGCCCTGGAGGGTTTATTAACTGGGCCCCCTGGAGGGTTTACTAACTGGGCCCTGGAGGGTTTATTAACTGGGCCCCCAGGAGGGTTTATTAACTGGGCCCTGGAGGGTTTATTAACTGGGCCCCATGGAGGGTTTATTAACTGGGCCCTGGAGGGTTTATTAACTGGGGGCCCTGGAGGGTTTATTAACTGGGCCCTGGAGAGCAGAGCTGCTGCTGACAGCCCCAATGATGTCACTGAGCTGGAGATGTGTTCTGGAGGAGTTGAGGGTTTATTAAAGACAGGGGGGGGGGGTAGGGAGAGGAGGAGGGGGGAGGGAGGAAAGGAGAGGAGGAGGGAGGAAAGGATAGGAGGAGAGAGGGAAGGGGGGAGGGGATGAGGGAGGCTGTGAGGAGAGGGGAGGAGGAGGGAGGAAGGGGTGAGGAGAGGGTGAGTTTTTGTGTTAGCCAGCACTAACAGCTCAGCGCTACAGAACATAAATATTAAATTAAGTGAGCAGCTGTGTGTCAGAACCATGGGCCCCCGGGGACTGATGCTAATCTAGCTCCCCTAGCTAGCTATACACATACCCACACTCTGTGTGTCAGAACCATGGTACCCCGGGGACTGATGCTAATCTAGCTCCCCTAGCTAGCTACACACATACCCACACTCTGTGTGTCAGAACCATGGTTCACACACACAGACACAGGAACACACACACACACACACAGGAACACACACACACAGGAACACACTCATCCTGTGGGTCTTGGAGACTGAGTAGGGGCTAGTCTACTGTACACTGAACCTTTCTGCTTTGATCTACTCTATGTGTGTGTGTGTGTGGTGTGTATGGTGTGTGTGGTGTGTGGTGTGTGTGTGTTGTTGTCCTGAGCAGGTATCCTTCATGGGGCTGGTCTCTGGCAGCTCCCCAAACAGCTGTACCTCCCAGCAGACCAGAAGTCAGCCCTCGCGCCCAACAGCCACGTCAAATATGTCTGGTAAGAACTGAACTCTGTAACACACACACACACACACACACACACACACACACACACACACATACACACACATATACACACACATATACACACACATATACACCCACCCACCCAAAACCCCATAGGAATACATTACACCCAATACAATATGATCTGTTAAATCACGCTGTCATCAGATGTCCTCTTACATATGAGGAGACGCGGGGAACTCAGGTGTTCAGGCTCGGTTTGATTTGAGCCGTGATTTAAAAAGGTAGAAGTGTGTAGTAATCAGTTCAGTTTGCCAAGTCTATGGGCAGTGTATTCCAGTATGTTGTGGCTGAGAGGGCTGATTGGCTGAGAGGGCTGATTGGCTGAGTCTGAAATGGACAACGCCGTCCCCTGTAGTTACTGCCCTTGTTATCCTGGAAGTGGTTTCCTTCAGCATGGCCAGCAGAACCGCTCTGCATCCCACTGCTGAAACGAAGCAGGTTTGGTCCTGGTCGGTCTGGGAGACCAGATGTGTGTTAGTGTTTGAATAGGTACAACATATCTAGTGATTTAACATGTGTGGTATTGTTTGAATAGGTCCAACATATCTAGTGATTTAACATGTGTGGTAGTGTTTGAATAGGTACAACATATCTAGTGATTTAACATGTGTGGTAGTGTTTTTGAATAAGTACAACATATCTAGTGATTTAACATGTGTGGTAGTGTTTGAATAGGTCCAACATATCTAGTGATTTAACATGTGTGATAGTGTTTGAATAGGTCCAACATATCTAGTGATTTAACATGTGTAGTAGTGTTTGAATAGGTCCAACATATCTAGTGATTTAACATGTGTGGTAGTGTTTGAATAGGTACAACATATCTAGTGATTTAACATGTGTGGTAGTGTTTGAATAGGTACAACATATCTAGTGATTTAACATGTGTGGTAGTGTTTGAATAGGTCCAACATATCTAGTGATTTAACATGTGTGGTATTGTTTGAATAGGTCCAACATATCTAGTGATTTAACATGTGTGGTAGTGTTTGAATAGGTCCAACATATCTAGTGATTTAACATGTGTGGTATTGTTTGAATAGGTCCAACATATCTAGTGATTTAACATGTGTGGTAGTGTTTGAATAGGTACAACATATCTAGTGATTTAACATGTGTGGTAGTGTTTGAATAGGTACAACATATCTAGTGATTTAACATGTGTGATAGTGTTTGAATAGGTACAACATATCTAGTGATTTAACATGTGTGATAGTGTTTGAATAGGTACAACATATCTAGTGATTTAACATGTGTGGTATTGTTTGAATAGGTCCAACATATCTAGTGATTTAACATGTGTGGTAGTGTTTGAATAGGTACAACATATCTAGTGATTTAACATGTGTGGTAGTGTTTGAATAGGTCCAACATATCTAGTGATTTAACATGTGTGGTAGTGTTTGAATAGGTACAACATATCTAGTGATTTAACATGTGTGGTATTGTTTGAATAGGTCCAACATATCTAGTGATTTAACATGTGTGGTAGTGTTTGAATAGGTACAACATATCTAGTGATTTAACATGTGTGGTAGTGTTTGAATAGGTCCAACATATCTAGTGACTTAACATGTGTGGTAGTGTTTGAATAGGTACAACATATCTAGTGATTTAACATGTGTGGTAGTGTTTGAATAGGTACAACATATCTAGTGATTTAACATGTGTGGTAGTGTTTGAATAGGTTCAACATATCTAGTGACTTAACATGTGTGATAGTGTTTGAATAGGTACAACATATCTAGTGATTTAACATGTGTGGTAGTGTTTTTGAATAAGTACAACATATCTAGTGACTTAACATGTGTGGTAGTGTTTTTGAATAGGTACAACATATCTAGTGATTTAACATGTGTATACATTTGTATGGTCATGTGGTCTCTACCTAATGGGATTCTTGTATATTCATCTGTCGGCTGACCTCTGTCTTCTCTTCCTCCCTCCACTCCCCAGGAAGATGCTCCAGTCCCTGGGTCGTCCAGAGGTTCACATGTCCCTGGAGGTGGTGATCGTGTCCGGGTCGGGTCAGGAGCATGCTGGGTGTCTGCTGCTGACAGGGGAGGTGGTGTTTGTGGTCAGTCTGTCTGAAGACACACAACAACAGGCCTTCCCCATCACCGAGGTGGCCTGTCAACAAGACCCCCACCACCTGGGGGCGCTGACCCTCACGCTGCAGCAGCAGAGACTCACCAACGATGTAGAGGTAGGGGGGATGGGATGGTAGGGGTGAGGGGGGATGAGAGGTGGTGAGGGGGGTAGGAGAGGGTGAGGTAGGGGTGGTGGGATGGTAGGGGTGAGGTGAGGGATGGTAGGGGTGGTGAGGGTAGGGGGGGAGGGGAGGGTGAGGGAGGGTAGGGGTTGTGAGGGGACGGGAGGGTGATCACTATATGGTCATTCAGCAGACGTGTTTATCCTTGGCCAACTACAGTGAACTAAAATATTCAGATTTCAGAACATGCAGGAAACATCACTAAACCTCTTCCTCTCTTTCTCTCCTCCCCCTTCCTCTATTTCTCTCTTCCTCCCCCTTCCTCTCTTTCTCTCCTCCCCCCCTCTTCCTCCCCCTTCCTCTCTTTCTCTCCTTCCCCCCTCTTCCTCCCCCTTCCTCTCTTTCTCTCCTCCCCCCTCTTCCTCCCCCTTCCTCTATTTCTCTCCTCCCCCCCTCCTCCTCTCCCTCCCTCCCCCCCCTCAGGGTGACAGTGGGAGGGAGTGGTTGTCAGAGCAGCAGTATGGTCGCCTGGTGGACTATGTGACTCGTGCGTCTGCGTTCCTCTCCCCGTCGGCCTCGTCCCTCCAGCAGGCTCCTCCCATCACCCCGGCCGAGCCTCCGCCCGCCGTCACCAAGACCTACCGTTACCTGGTCAGCCCCGCCCACGCCGCCGTCTTCGTCTCCAAGTTCACCATGGTCAAGAACAAGGCGCTGCGCATCGGCTTCCACTGACACACAGCTTTACAGAGACACACCTGTACACACACACACCTTTACAGAGACACACCTGTACACACACACACACACACACACCTTTACAGAGACCCTGACACACACTCGTACAGAGACACACCTGTACACACACCTTTACAGAGACCCTGACACACACTCGTACAGAGACACACCTGTACACACACACACCTTTACAGAGACACACCTATACATACACACACACACACCTTTACAGAGACCCTGACACACACTCACACACACACACCTTTACAGAGACCCTGACACAGACACACACACCTTTACAGAGACCCTGACACAGACACACACACACCTGTTGTACTCTCTCTTTTAGGTTGTACATCCACAAACTGCCTTTAAGGTGTAATGTCCTCTGTGCATTAAGAAACAGTTCCCCCTCTCATAGAACAAGGGAAGAGGGTTTTAGGTTGTACATCCACAAACTGCCTTTAAGGTGTAATGTCCTCTGTGCATTAAGAAACAGTTCCCATAGAACAAGGGAAGAGGGTTTCAACTTTGATTTACATTTCAATAAAACACCTGTGGCAGTGGACACTAATGTCGAGGAGACTGGAGGGGCTACAGTACGCTCCAAATGCCACCCTATTCCCTACATAGTGCACTACTATAGACCCAGGAACCAATGCCACCCTAATCCCTACATAGACCAGGACCCACCCTAATCCCTACATAGTGCACTACTATAGACCAGGACCCACCCTAATCCCTACATAGTGCACTACTATAGACCAGGACCCACCCTAATCCCTACATAGTGCACTACTATAGACCAGGACCCACCCTAATCCCTACATAGTGCACTACTATAGACCAGGACCCACCCTAATCCCTATATAGTGCACTACTATAGACCCAGGACCCAATGCCACCCTAATCCCTACATAGTGCACTACTATAGACCCAGGAACCAATGCCACCCTAATCCCTACATAGTGCACTACTATAGACCCAGGAACCAATGCCACCCTAATCCCTACATAGTGCACTACTATAGACCAGGACCCAATGCCACCCTAATCCCTACATAGTGCACTACTATAGACCAGGACCCACCCTAATCCCTATATAGTGCACTACTATAGACCAGGACCCAATGCCACCCTAATCCCTACATAGTGCACTACTATAGACCCAGGAACCAATGCCACCCTAATCCCTACATAGTGCACTACTATAGACCCAGGAACCAATGCCACCCTAATCCCTACATAGTGCACTACTATAGACCAGGAACCAATGCCACCATAATCCCTACATAGTGCACTACTATAGACCCAGGAACCAATGCCACCCTAATCCCTACATAGTGCACTACTATAGACCCAGGAACCAATGCCACCCTAATCCCTACATAGTGCACTACTATAGACCCAGGAACCAATGCCACCCTAATCCCTACATAGTGCACTACTATAGACCAGGAACCAATGCCACCCTAATCCCTACATAGTGCACTACTATAGACCCAGGAACCAATGCCACCCTAATCCCTACATAGTGCACTACTATAGACCAGGACCCAATGCCACCCTATTCCCTATATAGTGCACTACTATAGGTTCAGGAACCAATGCCACCCTAATCCCTACATAGTGCACTACTTTAGCCCAGGCCCCATAGGCCCCTGTGTTGGAAATAGGTTGCCATTAGGTCATTTCACTCGTCGTCATATTGTCCTTAACCGAGTGTCTCCGAGCTCTTTATTCCTGAGTAACTGAGCTGTTTAAAGCTCTTAATGCCGAGAGCCTCTCTGACCGGGTCGCGGTGTCGGACGAGTCGGACGAACGCTCAGGAATATAGAAATGGTTCATATCTGTCCACCAAAATATGGTTGTGGGATTTGTTGCTTTTCAGTGTTTTTTTGTTTTTGTTTTCTAGAAGACGTTTAAACATCTAATCGTTTAGTTCTGTGTATTTTAAGTTCATGCCCAAGATCATTACCTTGTTATAAATTCTGTTCAAACGCAGCTTTATGGAATATAAAAACAGTTTTTGTACTCTTGATGCTTTTTGATGGTCTGGATCAGGTGTCCAACCCCATTCCACGGAGGGCCGAGTGTCTGAGGGGTTTCTCCCTCCTCCCCTTTGTACTTGATTGATGAATTAAAGGTCACTAATTAGTCAAGAACTCACCCTCACCTGGTTGTCTAGGTCTTAACTGAAAGGAAGAACCTAAAACCTGCAGACGCCAGGCCCTCCGTGGAACGAGTTGGACCCCCACCTGGTCTACATGGATAATATATTGTATTAAATGACATTCTAATAAAAATATTGAAGTTGTGATGTCACGTGGTTCCCTCGACCAATAATACCTGATCAGGTTATTAAAGTTAGTCGATCTACTACGGATTGTTCAGGGTTGGATAGCCAGCCAATAGGAGGACACATTAGGGCTCAGTATTATCCTGACTAGGAGGAGACATTAGGGCTCAGTATTATCCTGACTAGGCCACTAGGAGGAGATATTAGGGCTCAGTATTATCCTGACTAGGAGGAGACATTAGGGCTCACTATTATCCTGACTAGGAGGAGACATTAAGGCTCAGTATTATCCTGACTAGGAGGAGACATTAGGGCTCAGTATTATCCTGACTAGGAGGAGACATTAGGGCTCCGTATTATCCTGACTAGGAGGAGACATTAGGGCTCAGTATTATCCTGACTGGGCCACTAGGAGGAGACATTAGGGCTCAGTATTATCCTGACTAGGAGGAGACATTAGGGCTCAGTATTATCCTGACTAGGCCAATAAGAGGGGACATTAGGGCTCAGTATTATCCTGACTAGGAGGAGACATTAGGGCTCAGTATTATCCTGACTAGGAGGAGACATTAGGGCTCAGTATTATCCTGACTAGGAGGAGACATTATGGCTCAGTATTATCCTGACTAGGCCACTAGGAGGAGACATTAGGGCTCAGTATTATCCTGACTAGGAGGTGACATTAGGGCTCACTATTATCCTGACTAGGAGGAGACATTAGGGCTCGGTATTATCCTGACTAGGCCACTAGGAGGAGACATTAGGGCTCAGTATTATCCTGACTAGGAGGAGACATTAGGGCTCAATATTATCCTGACTAGGAGGAGACATTAGGGCTCAGTATTATCCTGACTAGGAGGAGACATTAGGGCTCAGTATTAACCTGACAAGGAGGAGACATTAGGGCTCAGTATTATCCTGACTAGGAGGAGACATTAGGGCTCAGCATTATCCTGACTAGGCCAATAGGAGGAGACATTAGGGCTCAGTGTTATCCTGACTAGGAGGAGACATTAGGGCTCAGTATTATCCTGACTAGGCCAATAGGAGGAGACATTAGGGCTCAGTATTATCCTGACTAGGAGGAGACATTAGGGCTCAGTATTATCCTGACTAGGAGGACACATTAGGGCTCAGTATTATCCTGACTAGGAGGAGATATTAGGGCTCAGTATTATCCTGACTAGGAGGAGACATTAGGGCTCAGTATTATCCTGAATAGGCCACTAGGAGGAGACATTAGGGCTCAGTATTATCCTGACTAGGAGGACACATTAGGGCTCAGTATTATCCTGACTAGGAGGAGACATTAGGGCTCAGTATTATCCTGACTAGGAGGAGACATTAGGGCTCAGTATTATCCTGACTAGGAGGAGACATTAGGGCTCAGTATTATCCTGACTAGGAGGAGACATTAGGGCTCAGTATTATCCTGACTAGGAGGAGACATTAGGGCTCAGTATTATCCTGACTAGGAGGAGACATTATGGCTCAGTATTATCCTGACTAGGAGGAGACATTAGGGCTCAGTATTATCCTGACTAGGAGGAGACATTAGGGCTCAGTATTATCCTGACTAGGAGGAGACATTAGGGCTCAGTATTATCCTGACTAGGAGGAGACATTAGGGCTCAGTATTATCCTGACTAGGAGGACACATTAGGGCTCAGTATTATCCTGACTAGGAGGAGACATTAGGGCTCAGTATTATCCTGACTAGGAGGAGACATTAGGGCTCAGTATTATCCTGACTAGGAGGAGACATTATGGCTCAGTATTATCCTGACTAGGCCACTAGGAGGAGACATTAGGGCTCAGTATTATCCTGACTAGGAGGTGACATTAGGGCTCACTATTATCCTGACTAGGAGGAGACATTAGGGCTCGGTATTATCCTGACTAGGCCACTAGGAGGAGACATTAGGGCTCAGTATTATCCTGACTAGGAGGAGACATTAGGGCTCAATATTATCCTGACTAGGAGGAGACATTAGGGCTCAGTATTATCCTGACTAGGAGGAGACATTAGGGCTCAGTATTAACCTGACAAGGAGGAGACATTAGGGCTCAGTATTATCCTGACTAGGAGGAGACATTAGGGCTCAGCATTATCCTGACTAGGCCAATAGGAGGAGACATTAGGGCTCAGTGTTATCCTGACTAGGAGGAGACATTAGGGCTCAGTATTATCCTGACTAGGCCAATAGGAGGAGACATTAGGGCTCAGTATTATCCTGACTAGGAGGAGACATTAGGGCTCAGTATTATCCTGACTAGGAGGACACATTAGGGCTCAGTATTATCCTGACTAGGAGGAGATATTAGGGCTCAGTATTATCCTGACTAGGAGGAGACATTAGGGCTCAGTATTATCCTGAATAGGCCACTAGGAGGAGACATTAGGGCTCAGTATTATCCTGACTAGGAGGACACATTAGGGCTCAGTATTATCCTGACTAGGAGGAGACATTAGGGCTCAGTATTATCCTGACTAGGAGGAGACATTAGGGCTCAGTATTATCCTGACTAGGAGGAGACATTAGGGCTCAGTATTATCCTGACTAGGAGGAGACATTAGGGCTCAGTATTATCCTGACTAGGAGGAGACATTAGGGCTCAGTATTATCCTGACTAGGAGGAGACATTATGGCTCAGTATTATCCTGACTAGGAGGAGACATTAGGGCTCAGTATTATCCTGACTAGGAGGAGACATTAGGGCTCAGTATTATCCTGACTAGGAGGAGACATTAGGGCTCAGTATTATCCTGACTAGGAGGAGACATTAGGGCTCAGTATTATCCTGACTAGGAGGACACATTAGGGCTCAGTATTATCCTGACTAGGAGGAGACATTAGGGCTCAGTATTATCCTGACTAGGAGGAGACATTAGGGCTCAGTATTATCCTGACAAGGCCACTAGGAGGAGACATTAGGGCTCAGTATTATCCTGACTAGGAGGAGACATTAGGGCTCAGTATTATCCTGACTAGGCCAATAGGAGGAGACATTAGGGCTCAGTATTATCCTGACTAGGAGGACACATTAGGGCTCAGTATTATCCTGACTAGGAGGAGACATTAGGGCTCAGTATTATCCTGACTAGGCCAATAGGAGGAGACATTAGGGCTCAGTATTATCCTGACTAGGAGGACACATTAGGGCTCAGTATTATCCTGACTAGGAGGAGACATTAGGGCTCAGTATTATCCTGACTAGGCCAATAGGAGGAGACATTAGGGCTCAGTATTATCCTGACTAGGAGGAGACATTAGGGCTCAGTATTATCCTGACTAGGCCACTAGGAGGAGACATTAGGGCTCAGTATTATCCTGACTAGGCCAATAGGAGGAGACATTAGGGCTCAGTATTATCCTGACTAGGAGGAAACATTAGGGCTCAAGTTTATCCTGACTAGGAGGAGATATTAGGGCTCAGTATTATCCTGACTAGGCCAATAGGAGGAGACATTAGGACTCAGTATTATCCTGACTAGGCCACTAGGAGGAGACATTAGGGCTCAGTATTATCCTGACTAGGAGGACACATTAGGCCTCAGTATTATCCTGACTAGGAGGAGACATTAGGGCTCAGTATTATCCTGACTAGGCCAATAGGAGGAGACATTAGGGCTCAGTATTATCCTGACTAGGAGGAGATATTAGGGCTCAGTATTAACCTGACAAGGAGGAGACATTAGGGCTCAGTATTATCCTGACTAGGAGGAGACATTAGGGCTCAGTATTAACCTGACAAGGAGGAGACATTATGGCTCAGTATTATCCTGACTAGGAGGAGACATTAGGGCTCAGTATTATCCTGACTAGGAGGAGACATTAGGGCTCAGTGTTATCCTGACTAGGAGGAGACATTAGGGCTCAGTATTATCCTGACTAGGAGGACACATTAGGGCTCAGTATTATCCTGACTAGGAGGAGACATTAGGGCTCAGTATTATCCTGACTAGGAGGAGACATTAGGGCTCAGTATTATCCTGACAAGGCCACTAGGAGGAGACATTAGGGCTCAGTATTATCCTGACTAGGAGGAGACATTAGGGCTCAGTATTATCCTGACTAGGCCAATAGGAGGAGACATTAGGGCTCAGTATTATCCTGACTAGGAGGACACATTAGGGCTCAGTATTATCCTGACTAGGAGGAGACATTAGGGCTCAGTATTATCCTGACTAGGCCAATAGGAGGAGACATTAGGGCTCAGTATTATCCTGACTAGGAGGACACATTAGGGCTCAGTATTATCCTGACTAGGAGGAGACATTAGGGCTCAGTATTATCCTGACTAGGCCAATAGGAGGAGACATTAGGGCTCAGTATTATCCTGACTAGGAGGAGACATTAGGGCTCAGTATTATCCTGACTAGGCCACTAGGAGGAGACATTAGGGCTCAGTATTATCCTGACTAGGCCACTAGGAGGAGACATTAGGGCTCAGTATTATCCTGACTAGGAGGACACATTAGGCCTCAGTATTATCCTGACTAGGAGGAGACATTAGGGCTCAGTATTATCCTGACTAGGCCAATAGGAGGAGACATTAGGGCTCAGTATTATCCTGACTAGGAGGAGATATTAGGGCTCAGTATTAACCTGACAAGGAGGAGACATTAGGGCTCAGTATTATCCTGACTAGGAGGAGACATTAGGGCTCAGTATTAACCTGACAAGGAGGAGACATTAGGGCTCAGTGTTATCCTGACTAGGAGGAGACATTAGGGCTCAGTGTTATCCTGACTAGGAGGAGACATTAGGGCTCAGTATTATCCTGACTAGGAGGAGACATTAGGGCTCAGTATTATCCTGACTAGGTGGAGACATTAGGGCTCAGTATTATCCTGACTAGGAGGACACATTAGGGCTCAGTATTATCCTGACTAGGAGGAGACATTAGGGCTCAGTATTATCCTGACTAGGAGGAGACATTAGGGCTCAGTATTATCCTGACAAGGCCACTAGGAGGAGACATTAGGGCTCAGTATTATCCTGACTAGGAGGAGACATTAGGGCTCAGTATTATCCTGACTAGGCCAATAGGAGGAGACATTAGGGCTCAGTATTATCCTGACTAGGAGGACACATTAGGGCTCAGTATTATCCTGACTAGGAGGAGACATTAGGGCTCAGTATTATCCTGACTAGGCCAATAGGAGGAGACATTAGGGCTCAGTATTATCCTGACTAGGAGGACACATTAGGGCTCAGTATTATCCTGACTAGGAGGAGACATTAGGGCTCAGTATTATCCTGACTAGGCCAATAGGAGGAGACATTAGGGCTCAGTATTATCCTGACTAGGAGGAGACATTAGGGCTCAGTATTATCCTGACTAGGCCACTAGGAGGAGACATTAGGGCTCAGTATTATCCTGACTAGGCCAATAGGAGGAGACATTAGGGCTCAGTATTATCCTGACTAGGAGGAAACATTAGGGCTCAAGTTTATCCTGACTAGGAGGAGATATTAGGGCTCAGTATTATCCTTACTAGGCCAATAGGAGGAGACATTAGGACTCAGTATTATCCTGACTAGGCCACTAGGAGGAGACATTAGGGCTCAGTATTATCCTGACTAGGAGGACACATTAGGCCTCAGTATTATCCTGACTAGGAGGAGACATTAGGGCTCAGTATTATCCTGACTAGGCCAATAGGAGGAGACATTAGGGCTCAGTATTATCCTGACTAGGAGGAGATATTAGGGCTCAGTATTAACCTGACAAGGAGGAGACATTAGGGCTCAGTATTATCCTGACTAGGAGGAGACATTAGGGCTCAGTATTAACCTGACAAGGAGGAGACATTAGGGCTCAGTGTTATCCTGACTAGGAGGAGACATTAGGGCTCAGTATTATCCTGACTAGGAGGAGACATTAGGGCTCAGTATTATCCTGACTAGGAGGAGACATTAGGGCTCAGTATTATCCTGACTAGGAGGAGACATTAGGGCTCAGTATTATCCTGACTAGGAGGACACATTAGGGCTCAGTATTATCCTGACTAGGAGGACACATTAGGGCTCAGTATTATCCTGACTAGGAGGAGACATTAGGGCTCAGTATTATCCTGACTAGGCCAATAGGAGGAGACATTAGGGCTCAGTATTATCCTGACTAGGAGGACACATTAGGGCTCAGTATTATCCTGACTAGGAGGAGACATTAGGGCTCAGTATTATCCTGACTAGGCCAATAGGAGGAGACATTAGGGCTCAGTATTATCCTGACTAGGAGGAGACATTAGGGCTCAGTATTATCCTGACTAGGCCACTAGGAGGAGACATTAGGGCTCAGTATTATCCTGACTAGGCCAATAGGAGGAGACATTAGGGCTCAGTATTATCCTGACTAGGAGGAAACATTAGGGCTCAAGTTTATCCTGACTAGGAGGAGACATTAGGGCTCAGTATTATCCTGACTAGGAGGACACATTAGGCCTCAGTATTATCCTGACTAGGAGGAGACATTAGGGCTCAGTATTATCCTGACTAGGCCAATAGGAGGAGACATTAGGGCTCAGTATTATCCTGACTAGGAGGAGATATTAGGGCTCAGTATTAACCTGACAAGGAGGAGACATTAGGGCTCAGTATTATCCTGACTAGGAGGAGACATTAGGGCTCAGTATTAACCTGACAAGGAGGAGACATTAGGGCTCAGTGTTATCCTGACTAGGAGGAGACATTAGGGCTCAGTATTGTCCTGACTAGGCCAATAGGAGGAGACATTAGGGCTCAGTATTATCCTGACTAGGAGGAGACATTAGGGCTCAGTATTATCCTGACTAGGAGGAGACATTAGGGCTCAGTATTATCCTGACTAGGAGGAGACATTAGGGCTCAGTATTATCCTGACTAGGAGGAGACATTAGGGCTCAGTATTATCGTGACTAGGAGGAGACATTAGGGCTCAGTATTATCCTGACTAGGAGGAGACATTAGGGCTCAGTATTATCCTGACTAGGAGGAGATATTAGGGCTCAGTATTATCCTGACTAGGAGGAGACATTAGGGCTCAGTATTATCCTGACTAGGCCAATAGGAGGAGACATTAGGGCTCAGTATTATCCTGACTAGGAGGAGACATTAGGGCTCAGTATTATCCTGACTAGGCCAATAGGAGGAGACATTAGGGCTCAGTATTATCCTGACTAGGAGGAGACATTAGGGCTCAGTAATATCCTGACTAGGCCAATAGGAGGAGACATTAGGGCTCAGTATTATCCTGACTAGGAGGACACATTAGGGCTCAGTATTATCTTGACTAGGAGGAGATATTAGGGCTCAGTATTATCCTGACTAGGAGGAGACATTAGGGCTCAGTATTATCCTGACAAGGAGGAGACATTAGGGCTCAGTATTATCCTGACTAGGAGGAGATATTAGGGCTCAGTATTATCCTGCCTAGGAGGAGAAATTAGGGCTCAGTATTATCCTGACTAGGAGGAGATATTAGGGCCCAGTATTATCCTGACTAGGCCACTAGGAGGAGACATTAGGGCTCAGTATTATCCTGACTAGGAGGAGACATTAGGGCTCAGTATTATCCTGAATAGGCCACTAGGAGGAGACTTTAGGGCTCAGTATTATCCTGACTAGGACGACACATTAGGGCTCAGTATTATCTTGACTAGGAGGAGACATTAGGGCTCATTATTATCCTGACTAGGAGGAGACATTAGGGCTCAATATTAGCCTGACTAGGAGGACACATTAGGGCTCAGCATTATCCTGACTAGGCCAATAGGAGGAGACATTAGGACTCAGTATTATCCTGACTAGGCCAATAGGAGGAGACATTAGGGCTCAGTATTATCCTGACTAGGAGGAGACATTAGGGCTCAGTATTATCCTGACTAGGAGGACACATTAGGGCTCAGTATTATCCTGACTAGGAGGAGATATTAGGGCTCAGTATTATCCTGACTAGGAGGAGACATTAGGGCTCAGTATTATCCTGACTAGGAGGACACATTAGGGCTCAGTATTATCCTGACTAGGAGGACACATTAGGGCTCAGTATTATCCTGACTAGGAGGAGACATTAGGGCTCAGTATTATCCTGACTAGGAGGAGACATTAGGGCTCAGTATTATCCTGACTAGGAGGAGACATTAGGGCTCAGTAATATCCTGACTAGGCCAATAGGAGGAGACATTAGGGCTCAGTATTAACCTGACAAGGAGGAGACATTAGGGCTCAGTGTTATCCTGACTAGGAGGAGACATTAGGGCTCAGTATTGTCCTGACTAGGCCAATAGGAGGAGACATTAGGGCTCAGTATTATCCTGACTAGGAGGACACATTAGGGCTCAGTATTATCCTGACTAGGAGGAGACATTAGGGCTCAGTATTAACCTGACAAGGAGGAGACATTAGGGCTCAGTGTTATCCTGACTAGGAGGAGACATTAGGGCTCAGTATTGTCCTGACTAGGCCAATAGGAGGAGACATTAGGGCTCAGTATTATCCTGACTAGGAGGAGACATTAGGGCTCAGTATTATCCTGACTAGGAGGAGACATTAGGGCTCAGTATTATCCTGACTAGGAGGAGACATTAGGGCTCAGTATTATCCTGACTAGGCCACTAGGAGGAGACATTAGGGCTCAGTATTATCCTGACTAGGAGGAGACATTAGGGCTCAGTAATATCCTGACTAGGCCAATAGGAGGAGACATTAGGGCTCAGTATTATCCTGACTAGGAGGACACATTAGGGCTCAGTATTATCTTGACTAGGAGGAGACATTAGGGCTCAGTATTATCCTGACTAGGAGGACACATTAGGGCTCAGTATTATCTTGACTAGGAGGAGACATTAGGGCTCAGTATTATCCTGACTAGGAGGTGACATTAGGGCTCGGTATTATCCTGACAAGGAGGAGACATTAGGGCTCAGTATTATCCTGACTAGGCCACTAGGAGGAGACATTAGGGCTCAGTATTATCCTGACTAGGAGGAGACATTAGGGCTCAGTATTATCCTGACTAGGAGGAGACATTAGGGCTCAGTATTATCCTGACTAGGAGGAGACATTAGGGCTCAGTATTATCCTGACTAGGAGGAGATATTAGAGCTCAGTATTATCCTGACTAGGAGGAGACATTAGGGCTCAGTATTATCCTTACTAGGTGGAGACATTAGGGCTCAGTATTATCCTGACTAGGAGGAGACATTAGGGCTCAGTATTATCCTGACTAGGAGGAGACATTAGGGCTCAGTATTATCCTGACTAGGATGAGACATTAGGGCTCAGTATTATCCTGACTAGGAGGAGACATTAGGGCTCAGTATTATCCTGACTTGGAGGAGATATTAGGGCTCAGTATTATCCTGACTAGGAGGAGACATTAGGGCTCAGTATTATCCTGACTAGGAGGAGATATTAGAGCTCAGTATTATCCTGACTAGGAGGAGACATTAGGGCTCAGTATTATCCTGACTAGGAGGAGACATTAAGGCTCAGTATTATCCTGACTAGGAGGAGATATTAGGGCTCAGTATTATCCTGACTTGGCCACTAGGAGGGGACATTGGGGCTCAGTATTATCCTGACTAGGAGGAGACATTAGGGCTCAGTATTATCCTGACTAGGAGGAGACATTAGGGCTCAGTATTATCCTGACTAGGAGGAGACATTAGGGCTCAGTATTATCCTGACTAGGAGGAGATATTAGGGCTCAGTATTATCCTGACTAGGAGGAGATATTAGGGCTCAGTATTATCCTGACTTGGCCACTAGGAGGGGACATTGGGGCTCAGTATTATCCTGACTAGGAGGAGACATTAGGGCTCAGTATTATCCTGACTAGGCCACTAGGAGGGGACATTAGGGCTCAGTATTATCCTGACTAGGAGGAGACATTAGGGCTCAGTATTATCCTGACTAGGAGGAGACATTAGGGCTCAGTATTATCCTGACTAGGCCACTAGGAGGGGACATTAGGGCTCAGTATTATCCTGACTAGGAGGAGACATTAGGGCTCAGTATTATCCTGACTAGGAGGAGACATTAGGGCTCAGTATTATCCTGACTAGGAGGAGACATTAGGGCTCAGTATTATCCTGACTAGGCCACTAGGAGGGGACAACATGTTGTTGATTCATCTAATTTCTGCTTCATCTCTGTGTTGACCCGTCTGTCTGCCACTGGGCGCGTTTGAGTAGATCACGTTTGTCAAGTCTGATATAACTCATTGGTCACTGCCTTTCAAAGTGTGTTGCATTATGGGGAAATAAATTGTCAGACTTGCGCCTTCATGTCGACTGCGTGAACTTTACAACAACCACGTGATCGAAGGTCATGACGTTGACTGCAACGTTTCTGCAGTTGCTCCTCACCTGCATTGTGGGAGGAGACTATTTGTCAACCAATCACGTGATTTTACTTGACCCATGAGAACAGGACCAAAGAGGTGACTAAACAGAAAGCAGCTTTGCAGCAATTCATTTATACAGTGGATATGTACAAGTTACATTTTATTTAACCTTTATTTAACTTGGCAAGTCAGTTAAAGAACAAATTCTTATTTTCAATGCCATCCTAGGAACAGTGGGTTAGTAGACAGTTAACTGGTCTAGGAACAGTGGGTTAACTGTCATGTTCAGGGGCAGAACGACAGATTTGTACCTTGTCAGCTCGGGGGATTTGAACTTGCAACCTTCCGGTTACTAGCCCAACGCTCTAACCACTAGGCTACCCTGCCGCCCCAAATGTGATATTTGAGTCTCTCTCTTCCCAGTACAAATGTAGGCTACACACATTTACAGTGATATGGGGATAGAGACATTTATTTCTACAAACAATCAACTTTTCTGAAAAATGTCAACATTCCAACTGCCATGTTGGAAAGTCACGTGAGTATCAGACTTAACGCTGAAACAGATGCACCTTCCCAGAATTCATTTCTCCACGATCGTCTGCAGACGGTTTGCTTCAGGCTTACCACTCAAACAAGCCCATTGTCTGTCCTGGGGGAGACGTTGGAGCTCTGCTGGGCCTGGTGTTGGCTCTGTCCTGGGGGAGACGATAGAGCTCTGCTGGGCCTGATGTTGGCTTGGGGAGACGATAGAGCTCTGCTGGGCCTGGTGTTGGCTTGGGGAGACGATAGAGCTCTGCTGGGCCTGATGTTGGCTTGGGGAGACGATAGAGCTCTGCTGGGCCTGGTGTTGGCTCTGTCCTGGGGGAGACGTTGGAGCTCTGCTGGGCCTGGTGTTGGCTGGGGGAGACGTTAGAGCTCTGTTGGGCCTGGTGTTGGCTCTGTCCTGGGGGAGACGTTAGAGCTCTGCTGGGCCTGGTGTTGGCTGGGGGAGACGTTAGAGCTCTGTTGGGCCTGGTGTTGGCTGGGGGAGACGTTAGAGCTCTGTTGGGCCTGGTGTAGGCTCTGTCCTGGGGGAGCCGATAGAGCTCTGCTGGGCCTGGTGTTGGCTCTGTCCTGGGGGAGACATTAGAGTTCTGCTGGGCCTGGTGTTGGCCGGGGGGGCCGATAGAGTTCTGCGGGCCTGTTGTTGGCTCTGTCCTGGGGGAAACGATAGAACTCTGCTGGGCCTGGTGTTGGCTCTGGCCTCTGCTGGGTCTGGTGTTGACTCTGTCCTGGGGGAAACAATAGAACTCTGCTTGGCCTGGTGTTGGCTCTGACCTGGGGGAGACGATAGAGCTCTGCTGGGCCTGGTGTTGGCTCTGTCCTGGAGGAGACGATAGAGCTCTGCTGGGTCTGGTGTTGGCTCTGTCCTGGGGGAGACGATAGAGCTCTGCTGGGTCTGGTGTTGGCTCTGTCCTGGGGGAGACGTTAGAGCTCTGCTGGGTCTGGTGTTGGCTCTGTCCTGGGGGAGACGTTAGAACTCTGCTGGGTCTGGTGTTGGCTCTGTCGGGAGTGTCTGCTGCCCTTTGACTTCCGACTGTGGGCAGAGGACGAGTCTGGAGGACAAGAGAGGAGGAGAGTAGACTTATTGTTGTGGTCATTAAGCGCCGTCAGTCAAACTACAGGTGTGATTTTACAATGTGAGGACAGACAGCGCTGACTGACTCTTCAATGTGAGGACAGACAGCGCTGACTGACTCTTCAATGTGAGGACAGACAACGCTGACTGACTCTTCAATGTGAGGACAGACAGCGCTGACTGACTCTTCAATGTGAGGACAGACAGCGCTGACTGACTCTTCAATGTGAGGACAGACAACGCTGACTGACTCTTCAATGTGAGGACAGACAACGCTGACTGACTCTTCAATGTGAGGACAGACAGCGCTGACTGACTCTTCAATGTGAGGACAGACAACGCTGACTGACTCTTCAATGTGAGGACAGACAGCGCTGACTGACTCTTCAATGTGAGGACAGACAGCGCTGACTGACTCTTCAATGTGAGGACAGACAGCGCTGACTGACTCTTCAATGTGAGGACAGACAGCGCTGACTGACTCTTCAATGTGAGGACAGACAGCGCTGACTGACTCTTCAATGTGAGGACAGACAGCGCTGACTGACTCTTCAATGTGAGGACAGACAGCGCTGACTGACTCTTCAATGTGAAGATAGACAGCGCTGACTGACTCTTCAATGTGAGGACAGACAGCGCTGACTGACTCTTCAATGTGAAGATAGACAGCGCTGACTGACTCTTCAATGTGAGGACAGACAGCGCTGACTGACTCTTCAATGTGAGGACAGACAGCGCTGACTGACACTTCAATGTGAGGACAGACAGCGCTGACTGAATCTTCCCCTCCTACAGAAACACTTCTGAACCAGGAGCAGAGCCCTGGCTAGCTTTCCGTTGTGAATCACGAGATTTGTCTCAAAGCTCCACATACAGATGGTCCATGTTTCTATGGAGACAGAAGTTCCATGTTTCTATGTAGACAGAAGGTCCATGTTTCTATGTAGACAGAAGGTCCATGTTTCTATGTAGACAGAAGGTCCATGTTTCTATGTAGACAGAAGGTCCACGTTTCTATGTAGACAGAAGGTCCACGTTTCTATGTAGACAGAAGGTCCATATGTAGACAGAATGTCCACGTTTCTATGTAGACAGAAGGTCCATATGTAGACAGAAGGTCCACGTTTCTATGTAGACAGGAGGTCCATATGTAGAGAGAAGGTCCACGTTTCTATGTAGACAGGAGGTCCATATGTAGACAGGAGGTCCATATGTAGACAGAAGGTCCATGTGTCTATGTAGACAGAAGGTCCACGTTTCTATGTAGACAGGAGGTCCATATGTAGACAGAAGGTCCATGTTTTTATGTAGACAGAAGGTCCATATGTAGACAGAAGGTCCATATGTAGACAGAAGGTCCACGTTTCTATGTAGACGGAAGGTCCATGTTTCTATGTAGACAGAAGGTCCATGTTTCTATGTAGACAAAGGGTCCTTGTTTCTATGTAGACAAAGGGTCCTTGTTTCTATGTAGACAGAAGGTCCATGTTTCTATGTAGACAGAAGGTCCATATGTAGACAGAATGTCCATGTTTCTATGTAGACAGGAGGTCCATGTTTCTATGTAGACAGAAGGTCCGTGTTTCTATGTAGACAGAAGGTCCATGTTTCTATGTAGACAGAAGGTCCACGTTTCTATGTAGACAGGAGGTCCATATGTAGACAGAAGGTCCATGTTTCTATGTAGACAGGAGGTCCATATGTAGACAGAAGGTCCATGTTTTTATGTAGACAGAAGGTCCATATGTAGACAGAAGGTCCACGTTTCTATGTAGACGGAAGGTCCATGTTTCTATGTAGACAGAAGGTCCATGTTTCTATGTAGACAGAAGGTCCATGTTTCTATGTAGACAGAAGGTCCATATGTAGACAGAATGTCCATGTTTCTATGTAGACAGGAGGTCCATGTTTCTATGTAGACAGAAGGTCCATGTTTCTATGTAGACAGAAGGTCCATGTTTCTTTGTAGACAGAAGGTCCATATGTAGACAGAAGGTCCACGTTTCTATGTAGACAGAAGGTCCATATGTAGACAGAAGGTCCATGTTTCTATGTAGACAGAAGGTCCATGTTTCTATGTAGACAGAAGGTCCATGTTTCTATGTAGACAGAAGGTCCATGTTTCTATGTAGACAGGTCTGAGATCATTACTACAGCCACAAGGTCTTAGATCATTACTACAGCCACAAGGTCTGAGATGGATACAGCTAACGGACAAACTACCGCGCATTAACAACAGACACACTGGGGAACCTGTGTAGTGCTGTAGAGATCCATCTGTTAATGGGCCATAGCTGTAATATACTGTAGAGAGGACCAGACTGTAATATACTGTAGAGAGGACCAGACTGTAATATACTGTAGAGAGGACCAGACTGTACTATACTGTAGAGAGGACCAGACTGTAATATACTGTAGAGAGGACCAGACTGTAATATACTGTAGAGAGGACCAGACTGTACTATACTGTAGAGAGGACCAGACTGTAATATACTGTAGAGAGGACCAGACTGTAATATACTGTAGAGAGGACCAGACTGTAATATACTGTAGAGAGGACCAGACTGTAATATACTGTAGAGAGGACCAGACTGTAATATACTGTAGAGAGGACCAGACTGTAATATACTGTAGAGAGGACCAGACTGTAATATACTGTAGAGAGGACCAGACTGTAATATACTGTAGAGAGGACTAGACTGTAATATATTGTAGAGAGGACCAGACTGTAATATACTGTAGAGAGGACCAGACTGTAATATACTGTAGAGAGGACCAGACTGTAATATACTGTAGAGAGGACCAGACTGTAATATACTGTAGAGAGGACCAGACTGTAATATACTGTAGAGAGGACCAGACTGTACTGTAATATACTGTAGAGAGGACCAGACTGTACTGTAATATACTGTAGAGAGGACCAGACTGTAATATACTGTAGAGAGGACCAGACTGTAATATACTGTAGAGAGGACCAGACTGTAATATATTGTAGAGAGGACCAGACTGTAATATACTGTAGAGAGGACCAGACTGTAATATACTGTAGAGAGGACCAGACTGTAATATACTGTAGAGAGGACCAGACTGTAATATACTGTAGAGAGGACCAGACTGTAATATGCTGTAGAGAGGACCAGACTGTACTATACTGTAGAGAGGACCAGACTGTAATATATTGTAGAGAGGACCAGACTGTAATATACTGTAGAGAGGACCAGACTGTAATATACTGTAGAGAGGACCAGACTGTACTATACTGTAGAGAGGACCAGACTGTAATATATTGTAGAGAGGACCAGACTGTAATATACTGTAGAGAGGACCAGACTGTACTGTAACATACTGTAGAGAGGACCAGACTGTAATATACTGTAGAGAGGACCAGACTGTAATATACTGTAGAGAGGACCAGACTGTAATATACTGTAGAGAGGACCAGACTGTAATATACTGTAGAGAGGACCAGACTGTAATATACTGTAGAGAGGACCAGACTGTAATATACTGTAGAGAGGACCAGACTGTAATATACTGTAGAGAGGACCAGACTGTAATATACTGTAGAGAGGACCAGACTGTAATATACTGTAGAGAGGACCAGACTGTAATATACTGTAGAGAGGACCAGACTGTAATATACTGTAGAGAGGACCAGACTGTAATATACTGTAGAGAGGACCAGACTGTAATATACTGTAGAGAGGACCAGACTGTAATATACTGTAGAGAGGACCAGACTGTAATATACTGTAGAGAGGACCAGACTGTAATATACTGTAGAGAGGACCAGACTGTAATATACTGTAGAGAGGACCAGACTGTACTGTAATATACTGTAGAGAGGACCAGACTGTAATATACTGTAGAGAGGACCAGACTGTACTGTAATATACTGTAGAGAGGACCAGACTGTAATATACTGTAGAGAGGACCAGACTGTAATATACTGTAGAGAGGACCAGACTGTAATATACTGTAGAGAGGACCAGACTGTAATATACTGTAGAGAGGACCAGACTGTAATATACTGTAGAGAGGACCAGACTGTAATATACTGTAGAGAGGACCAGACTGTACTGTAATATACTGTAGAGAGGACCAGACTGTAATATACTGTAGAGAGGACCAGACTGTACTGTAATATACTGTAGAGAGGACCAGACTGTAATATACTGTAGAGAGGACCAGACTGTACTGTAATATACTGTAGAGAGGACCAGACTGTAATATACTGTAGAGAGGACCAGACTGTAATATACTGTAGAGAGGACCAGACTGTACTGTAATATACTGTAGAGAGGACCAGACTGTACTGTAATATACTGTAGAGAGGACCAGACTGTACTGTAATATACTGTAGAGAGGACCAGACTGTAATATACTGTAGAGAGGACCAGACTGTACTGTACTATACTGTAGAGAGGACCAGACTGTAATATACTGTAGAGAGGACCAGACTGTAATATACTGTAGAGAGGACCAGACTGTAATATACTGTAGAGAGGACCAGACTGTAATATACTGTAGAGAGGACCAGACTGTACTATACTGTAGAGAGGACCAGACTGTAATATACTGTAGAGAGGACCAGACTGTAATATACTGTAGAGAGGACCAGACTGTACTGTAATATACTGTAGAGAGGACCAGACTGTAATATACTGTAGAGAGGACCAGACTGTAATATACTGTAGAGAGGACCAGACTGTAATATACTGTAGAGAGGACCAGACTGTAATATACTGTAGAGAGGACCAGACTGTAATATACTGTAGAGAGGACCAGACTGTAATATACTGTAGAGAGGACCAGACTGTAATATACTGTAGAGAGGACCAGACTGTAATATACTGTAGAGAGGACCAGACTGTACTGTAATATACTGTAGAGAGGACCAGACTGTAATATACTGTAGAGAGGACCAGACTGTAATATACTGTAGAGAGGACCAGACTGTAATATACTGTAGAGAGGACCAGACTGTAATATACTGTAGAGAGGACCAGACTGTAATATACTGTAGAGAGGACCAGACTGTAATATACTGTAGAGAGGACCAGACTGTAATATACTGTAGAGAGGACCAGACTGTAATATACTGTAGAGAGGACCAGACTGTAATATACTGTAGAGAGGACCAGACTGTACTGTACTATACTGTAGAGAGGACCAGACCTACCTGTCCCAGTGGAGGAGGGGAGTTCCTGTCTCCTCAGCAGCACCTCCTCTCTCTCCAGGGCGACCATGTATTTAGAGTAGGACCAAGACAGCTGTTATAGAGACATGTAGTTAGATTAGGAACAAGACAACTGTTATAGAGACATGTAGTTAGAGAATAGGACCAAGAACGCTGTTATAGAGACATGTAGTTAGAGATTAGGAACAAGACAACTGTTATAGAGACATGTAGTTAGATTAGGACCAAGACAACTGTTATAGAGACATGTAGTTAGAATATGACCAAGACAACTGTTATAGAAGAGACATGTAGTTAGATTAGGACCAAAACAACTGTTATAGAGACATGTAGTTAGAGATTAGTACCAAGACAACTGTTATAGAGACATGTAGTTAGATTAGGAACAAGACAACTGTTATAGAGACATGTAGTTAGAGAATAGGACCAAGACAACTGTTATAGAGACATGTAGTTAGAGAATAGTACCAAGACAACTGTTATATAGACATGTAGTTAGATTAGGAACAAGACAACTGTTATAGAGACATGTAGTTAGAGAATAGGACCAAGAACGCTGTTATAGAGACATGTAGTTAGATTAGGAACAAGACAACTGTTATAGAGACATGTAGTTAGAGAATAGGACCAAGAACGCTGTTATAGAGACATGTAGTTAGAGATTAGGAACAAGACAACTGTTATAGAGACATGTAGTTAGAGAATAGTACCAAGACAACTGTTATAGAGACATGTAGTTAGATTAGGACCAAGACAACTGTTATAGAGACATGTAGTTAGAATATGACCAAGACAACTGTTATAGAAGAGACATGTAGTTAGAATAGGACCAAGACAACTGTTTTAGAGACATGTAGTTAGATTAGGACCAAAACAACTGTTATAGAGACATGTAGTTAGATTAGGACCAAGACAACTGTTATAGAAGAGACATGTAGTTAGATTAGGACCAAAACAACTGTTATAGAAGAGACATGTAGTTAGAGAATAGGACCAAGACAACTGTTATAGAAGAGACATGTAGTTAGATAATAGGACCAAGAGGTGTTTGTACCTGTTGACTAGGGTAAAGCAGCTCTCTACTCTCCTGTAGTCCTTTGTGTTTCTCCTCATGCTCCTCTGGAAACCTCTCCACTTCCTCCTGGGCTCTCCTCTCCACTTCCTTTTCCTCCTCTCGCCTCCTGAGACGCTGCAGTTTAGCACTCTGTTTGTTCACGCTGTTCTGCAACAGCGGCAACACCTCCTCCTCCTGCACACCGCTGCTGAACGACAGGAACTCTGGCCACAGCTTCAGTAGCTCACTGAACACACACATCTACTACACACAGAGAGAGAGAGAGAGAAACAGAGAGAGACAGAGAGAGACAGAGAGAGAGACAGAGAGAGAGAGAGTGCTGGCCCAATGCTTCATACCGTGTCAAGTTGGCTGGATGTCGTTTGAGTGGTGGACCATTCTTGATACACACAGGAAGTTCTTGATACATTCAAACTGGTGCTCCTGACACCTACTACCAAACCCATTTCAAAGGCACGTCAGTCTTTTGTCTTTCCCCTTCAACTCTCTGAATGGCACACCTGGATTCACCTGGTCAGTGTGTGTCATGGAAAGAGGAATGTTTGGTACACCCAGCGTATATCACTGTCTGTCTGTCTGAGTAGGTGTATCTACTCCAGTGAGTCAGTCAGTCAGTCTGTCTGTCTGTCTGTCTGTCTGAGTAGGTGTATCTACTCCAGTCAGTCAGTCAGTCAGTCTGTCTGTCTGTCTGAGTAGGTGTATCTACTCCAGTCAGTCTGTCTGAGTAGGTGTATCTACTCCAGTCAGTCAGTCAGTCTGTCTGTCTGTCTGAGTAGGTGTATCTACTCCAGTCAGTCAGTCAGTCAGTCAGTCAGTCAGTCAGTCAGTCAGTCTGTCTGAGTAGGTGTATCTACTCCAGTCAGTCAGTCAGTCAGTCAGTCAGTCAGTCAGTCAGTCTGTCTGAGTAGGTGTATCTACTCCAGTCAGTCAGTCAGTCAGTCAGTCAGTCTGTCTGAGTAGGTGTATCTACTCCAGTCAGTCAGTCAGTCAGTCAGTCAGTCTGTCTGAGTAGGTGTATCTACTCCAGTCAGTCAGTCAGTCAGTCTGTCTGAGTAGGTGTATCTACTCCAGTCAGTCAGTCAGTCAGTCTGTCTGAGTAGGTGTATCTACTCCAGTCAGTCAGTCAGTCAGTCTGTCTGAGTAGGTGTATCTACTCCAGTCAGTCAGTCAGTCAGTCAGTCTGTCTGAGTAGGTGTATCTACTCCAGTCAGTCAGTCAGTCAGTCAGTCAGTCAGTCAGTCAGTCAGTCAGTCTGTCAGTCTGTCAGTCTGTCAGTCTGTCAGTCTGTCTGTCTGTCTGTCTGTCTGTGTACCTGAGCCTCTCTGAAGACGTAGGGCTCCATCTCCCCCCTCCTCTCCAGGATGTGTGTTGCCTGCTCTGGGGGGATGTCTATCTGCAGGGCTGTCTGTCTGTCTGTGTACCTGAGCCTCTCTGAAGACGTAGGGCTCCATCTCCCCCCTCCTCTCCAGGATGTGTGTTGCCTGCTCTGGGGGGATGTCTATCTGCAGGGCTGTCTGTCTGTCTGTGTACCTGAGCCTCTCTGAAGACGTAGGGCCCCATCTCCCCCCTCCTCTCCAGGATGTGTGTTGCCTGCTCTGGGGGGATGTCTATCTGCAGGGCTGTCTGTCTGTCTGTGTACCTGAGCCTCTCTGAAGACGTAGGGCTCCATCTCCCCCCTCCTCTCCAGGATGTGTGTTGCCTGCTCTGGGGGGATGTCTATCTGCAGGGCTGTCTGTCTGTCTGTGTACCTGAGCCTCTCTGAAGACGTAGGGCTCCATCTCCCCCCTCCTCTCCAGGATGTGTGTTGCCTGCTCTGGGGGGATGTCTATCTGCAGGGCTGTCTGTCTGTCTGTGTACCTGAGACTCTCTGAAGACGTAGGGCCCCATCTCCCCCCTCCTCTCCAGGATGTGTGTTGCCTGCTCTTGGGGGATGTCTATCTGCAGGGCTGGGGGGACGGAGGACTGGATGAAACAGCTGATGATGGTGGACACCTTGTCCTGGACTACAGCCTCCACACAGTGGGAATGACACAGATCCTAATGGGAGAGAGGGAGGGATGAAATGGGGGGGAGAGGGAGGGATGGATGGGGGGGAGAGGGAGGGATGGATGGGGGAGGGATGGAATGGGGGGGGGTGGCATGGGGGGGGGGGAAATTGCATGAGGGTGATGGAATGGGGGGAGGGGGAATGATGGCATGGGGGAGGGATGGCATGGGGGGAGGGAGGGATGGCATGGGGGGGAGGGATGACATGGGGGAGGGAGGGATGGCATGGGGGGCAGGGATGGCATGGGGGGGAGGGATGACATGGGGGGAGGGAGGGATGACATGGGGTGGCATGGGGGGAGGGAGGGAGGGATGGTATCGGGGGGGGAATGGAGGGAAAGGAAGGGATGGCATGGGGGGAGAGGGAGAGACGGATGGAGGGAGGGAGAGAGAGGGATGGTATGGGCGGGAGAGGGAGAGGGAGGGAGGGATGGTATGGGGGGAGAGGGAGGGAGGGAGGGATGGTATGGGGGAGAGGGAGAGGGAGGGAGGGATGGTATGGGGGAGAGGGAGGGAGGGAGGGATGGTATGGGGGGAGAGGGAGGGAGGGAGGGATGGTATGGGGGGAGAGGGAGGGAGGGAGGGATGGTATGGGGGAGAGGGAGGGAGGGATGGTATGGGGGGAGAGGGAGGGAGGGAGGGATGGTATGGGGGAGAGGGAGGGAGGGAGGGATGGTATGGGGGGAGAGGGAGGGAGGGAGGGATGGTATGGGGGAGAGGGAGGGAGGGATGGTATGGGGGGAGAGGGAGGGAGGGAGGGATGGTATGGGGGGAGAGGGAGGGAGGGAGGGATGGTATGGAGGGACAGATCTATTATTCATTCAAGAAGATTACCAAGGCCCAGTGTAGACCTCAGAGATAGCAGCACCAGATTACCAAGGCCCAGTGTAGACCTCAGAGATAACAGCACCAGATTACCAAGGCCCAGTGTAGACCTCAGAGATAGCAGCACCAGATTACCAAGGCCCAGTGTAGACCTCAGAGATAGCAGCACCAGATTACCAAGGCCCAGTGTAGACCTCAGAGATAGCAGCACCAGATTACCAAGGCCCAGTGTAGACCTCAGAGATAGCAGCACCAGATTACCAAGGCCCAGTGTAGACCTCAGAGATAGCAGCACCAGATTACCAAGGCCCAGTGTAGACCTCAGAGATAGCAGCACCAGATTACCAAGGCCCAGTGTAGACCTCAGAGATAGCAGCACCAGATTACCAAGGCCCAGTGTAGACCCCAGAGATAACAGCACCAGATTACCAAGGCCCAGTGTAGACCTCAGAGATAACAGCACCAGATTACCAAGGCCCAGTGTAGACCCCAGAGATAACAGCACCAGATTACCAAGGCCCAGTGTAGACCTCAGAGATAACAGCACCAGATTACCAAGGCCCAGTGTAGACCTCAGAGATAGCAGCACCAGATTACCAAGGCCCAGTGTAGACCCCAGAGATAGCAGCACCAGATTACCAAGGCCCAGTGTAGACCTCAGAGATAACAGCACCAGATTACCAAGGCCCAGTGTAGACCTCAGAGATAGCAGCAACAGATTACCAAGGCCCAGTGTAGACCTCAGAGATAACAGCACCAGATTACCAAGGCCCAGTGTAGACCTCAGAGATAGCAGCACCAGATTACCAAGGCCCAGTGTAGACCTCAGAGATAACAGCACCAGATTACCAAGGCCCAGTGTAGACCCCAGAGATAGCAGCACCAGATTACCAAGGCCCAGTGTAGACCTCAGAGATAGCAGCACCAGATTACCAAGGCCCAGTGTAGACCTCAGAGATAGCAGCACCAGATTACCAAGGCCCAGTGTAGACCTCAGAGATAGCAGCACCAGATTACCAAGGCCCAGTGTAGACCCCAGAGATAACAATACCAGATTACCAAGGCCCAGTGTAGACCTCAGAGATAACAATACCAGATTACCAAGGCCCAGTGTAGACCTCAGAGATAACAGCACCATATTACCAAGGCCCAGTGTAGACCCCAGAGATAACAGCACCAGATTACCAAGGCCCAGTGTAGACCTCAGAGATAACAATACCAGATTACCAAGGCCCAGTGTAGACCCCAGTGATAACAGCACCAGATGGACCTCCAGCCAGAACAGAAGGTTTGGTTCAGTCTTACCTTATACCTCTGGACCTCCAGCCAGAACAGGACGTCATTCTCCAGGAAGTCTCCTTTCAGCGAGACGAAGCGCCGGAACTGATGACACGTGACGGGGTTGAGCAGGGCCCTCCGGACTGCCAGGATCTCCCCTGCAGAGGTCATCCACGTCCCCTTGACCTGCTGCAGGAGAGGAGCGGTTAAACACGCAGGAACATACAGCCGGGAGGCTTTAAGGTGAGGAACAACTCAGAGAGGAACAACATTGGTCATAGAAGTCTACAGACATGATGTTCTAGATCCATGGATGGGCAACATTTTAGAAAACTAGAATAAATTATAATGGACCTATATATTTTTCTGACACGCCAAAATAGATTTTGACAAACAAAATTGGTTCCCAAATACAATCTGTCCGATAATCCCGATGTGAAACAAGTTTTCCCAGCGTTGCTCTATGACGTTAAAAAGATTGACAGAGGACCAGAGATCACCTTCCACACCTCTCTCTTGTTCCTGTGTCGCTGGTAGACCTGGTCCGACACCCCGTCTTCACCCCGAGGCTGAAAGAGCAGCAGTCAGAAACACAGTACGGCTGGACAGAGACTTCAGCAAGACACCTCTGGTCCTCTGCAGTATCTACACCTCTCTCTCTCCGTCTCTCTCTCTCTGTCTCTCTCTCTCTCTGTCTCTCTCTCTCTCTGTCTCTCTCCGTCTCTCTCTCTCTCCGTCTCTCTCTCTGTCTGTCTCTCTCTCTCTCTGTCCGTCTCTCTCTCTCTCTCTGTCTCTCTCTCTCTCTCTGTCTCCGTCTCTCTCTCCATCTCTCTCTCTCCGTCTCTCTCTCCGTCTCTCTCTCCGTCTCTCTCTCCGTCTCTCTCTCTCTCTCTCTCTGTCTCTCTGTCTCTGTCTCTCTCTCGTCTCTGTCTCTCTCCTGTCTCTCTCTTGATGAGGTTTCACATGGCAGAGCTGATGCCTCTACAGTACCTAGCCTGGCTTAGGGCCGTAGCGATACTGTACACATAGAATTCAACAGTTAGAAGGCCATATAACATATAGATATGTATCTTGATATCTGGAAGCCAGATCCCCTCTAATCAGGGACGGATTTAGACCTAGAAGCCAGTTCCCCTCTAATCAGGGACTGATTTAGACCTAGAAGCCAGTTCCCCTCTAATCAGGGACTGATATAGACCAGGAAGCCAGTTCCCCTTTAATCAGGGACTGATTTAGACCAGGAAGCCAGTTCCCCTTTAATCAGGGACTGATTTAGACCTAGAAGCCAGTTCCCCTCTAATCAGGGACTGATTTAGACCAGGAAGCCAGTTCCCCTCTAATCAGGGACTGATTTAGACCAGGAAGCCAGTTCCCCTCTAATCAGGGACTGATTTAGACCTAGAAGCCAGTTCCCCTCTAATCAGGGACTGGTTTAGACCTAGAAGCCAGTTCCCCTCTAATCAGGGACTGGTTTAGACCTAGAAGCCAGTTCCCCTCTAATCAGGGACTGATTTAGACCTAGAAGCCAGAAGCCAGTCCCCCTCTAATCAGGGACTGATTTAGACCAGGAAGCCAGTTCCCCTCTAATCAGGGACTGATTTAGACCTAGAAGCCAGTTCCCCTCTAATCAGGGACTGATTTAGACCTAGAAGCCAGTTCCCCTCTAATCAGGGACTGATTTAGACCAGGAAGCCAGTTCCCTTCTAATCAGGGACTGATATAGACCAGGAAGCCAGTTCCCCTTTAATCAGGGACTGATTTAGACCAGGAAGCCAGTTCCCCTTTAATCAGGGACTGATTTAGACCTAGAAGCCAGTTCCCCTCTAATCAGGGACTGATTTAGTCCAGGAAGCCAGTTCCCCTCTAATCAGGGACTGATTTAGACCAGGAAGCCAGTTCCCCTCTAATCAGGGACTGATTTAGACCTAGAAGCCAGTTCCCCTCTAATCAGGGACTGGTTTAGACCTAGAAGCCAGTTCCCCTCTAATCAGGGACTGGTTTAGACCTAGAAGCCAGTTCCCCTCTAATCAGGGACTGATTTAGACCTAGAAGCCAGAAGCCAGTCCCCCTCTAATCAGGGACTGATTTAGACCAGGAAGCCAGTTCCCCTCTAATCAGGGACTGATTTAGACCTAGAAGCCAGTTCCCCTCTAATCAGGGACTGATTTAGACCTAGAAGCCAGTTCCCCTCTAATCAGGGACTGATTTAGACCAGGAAGCCAGTTCCCTTCTAATCAGGGACTGATTTAGACCTAGAAGCCAGTCCCCCTCTAATCAGGGACTGATTTAGACCTAGAAGGCAGTTCCCCTCTAATCAGGGACTGATTTAGACCTAGAAGCCAGTCCCCCTCTAATCAGGGACTGATTTAGACCTAGAAACCAGTTCCCCTCTAATCAGGGACTGATTTAGACCTAGAAGCCAGTTCCCCTCTAATCAGGGTCTGATTTAGACCTAGAAGCCAGTTCCCCTCTAATCACGGACTGATTTAGACCAGGAAGCCAGTCCCTCTCTAGTTAGGGACTGATGTAGACCAGGAAGCCAGTCCCCCTCTAGTTAGGGACTGATTTAGACCAGGAAGCCAGTTGATCAGTCAGTAATCCGGACCTCGTAGGGTCAGGTTGTAATCCCCCTGATACAAGCAGATGGAGAGCTGGCTAGATGAGACCCTGGACTCCTACCCTGACTCTCTGCTGCTGTCTCTCATTGAACTCCGGCGTCGTCAGGAAGACAGGCAGCCATCTTGTTTCTATGTGGTTCCTGGTGATGCTCTGAATGTCCACCAGGACAGGAGCACACAGACGGTCATGGAGCAGTCTCCCCCAGCCACCAGCCAGACGCATCACCTAGAGAAGAAACACACACACATACACACCACACACACCACACACACACACACACACACACAGACAGACACAGACGGTCAGGAAGAGAAGGACACACACACACACACGCACAAAAACACAGGCGCACACACACACACACACACAGACAGACACGCACAAAAACACACAGGCACACACACACAGACACGCACAAAAACACACAGGCACACACACACACACACGCACAAAAACACACAGGCACACACACACACACAGACAGACATGCACAAAAACACACACACCATCACAGAAGAGACTGTGACATTACCTCCTCCTGTTGTTGTCTGGTGGCAGGACTGTCAGGCCCAAAGAAGTATTTCCTATTGAGGTATTTGTCCTTAATGAGTCTGGACTTGTCCTCTCTCTGGGCCTTGTCTTTATGGGGGATTCTCCTGTAATTCTCTATGTCCTGCCAGCAAGCCAGGTGTATACTGTAGACACACACACACACACACGTCAGAACTATACACATTATTGACAACTGAGCTATAGATCATTAGGATCATTGAGGTAGAGATCATTGGGATCATTGAGGTAGAGATCATTGGGATCATTGAGGTAGAGATCATTAGGATCATTGAGGTATAGATCATCAGGATCATTGAGGTAGAGATCATTGAGGTAGAGATCATTGAAGTATAGATCATTGGGATTATTGAGGTAGAGATCATTGGGATCATTGAGGTAGAGATCATTGGGATCATTGAGGTAGAGATCATTAGGATCATTGAGGTATAGATCATCAGGATCATTGAGGTAGAGATCATTGAGGTAGAGATCATTGAAGTATAGATCATTGGGATTATTGAGGTATAGATCATTGAAGTATAAATCATTGGGATTATTGAGGTATAGATCATTGAGGTAGAGATCATTGAAGTAGAGATCATTAGGATCATTGAGGTATAGATCATTAGGATCATTGAGGTATATATCATTGTGGTATAGATCATTGAGGTATAGGTCATTAGGATCATTGAGGTAGAGATCATTAGGATCATTGAGGTAGAGATCATTGAGGTATACATCATTGAGGTATACATCATTAGGATCATTGAGGTATAGATCATTGAGGTATAGGTCATTAGGATCATTGAGGTATAGATCATTGAGGTAGAGAATATTGAGGTATAGATCATTAGGATCCTTAAGGTATAGATCATTGAGGTAGAGATCAGTTAGGTAGAGATCAGTGAGGTAGAGATCATTGAGGTAGAGATATTAGGATTATTGAGGTAGAGATCATTGAGGTAGAGATCATTGAGGTAGAGATATTAGGATTATTGAGGTAGAGATCATTGAGGTAGAGATCATTGAGGTGGAGATCATTGAGGTAGAGATCATTGAGGTATAGATCATTGAGGTAGAGATCATTGCGGTATAGATCATTGAGGTAGAGATCATTGAGGTAGAGATCATTGAGGTATAGATCATTGAGGTAGAGATCATTGAGGTAGGGATCATTGAGGTAGAGATCATTGAGGTATAGATCATTAGGATAATTTAGTTTTGTACTGACATGACCAGGAATAATGATTTGATCCCTATAGATAAACACGACACTTGTTTGATAGAAGGTGTGTTTATGACAGAAAGGATCATAGGAAGGATGATAGGAAGGATAGTGTAGGGAGGATGTGAAGTGTATAGAACTAGAGTTTCACCTGGCGGTGTTGTCCTGTAGGAAGGATGTGAAGTGTATAGAACTAGAGTTTCACCTGGCGGTGTTGTCCTGTAGGAAGGATGTGAAGTGTATAGATCTAGAGTTTCACCTGGCGGTGATATCCTGTAGGAAGGATGTGAAGTGTATAGAACTAGAGTTTCACCTGGCGGTGTTGTCCTGTAGGGAGGATGTGAAGTGAAGTGTATAGATCTAGAGTTTCCCCTGGCGGTGTTGTCCTGTAGGAAGGATGTGAAGTGTATAGATCTAGAGTTTCACCTGGCCGTGTTGTCCTGTAGGAAGGATGTGAAGTGTATAGATCTAGAGTTTCACCTGGCGGTGTTGTCCTGTAGGAAGGATGTGAAGTGTATAGAACTAGAGTTACACCTGGCGGTGTTGTCCTGTAGGAAGGATGTGAAGTGTATAGATCTAGAGTTTCACCTGGCGGTGTTGTCCTGTAGGAAGGATGTGAAGTGTATAGATCTAGAGTTACACCTGGCGGTGTTGTCCTGTAGGGAGGATGTGAAGTGTATAGATCTAGAGTTTCACCTGGCGGTGTTGTCCTGTAGGAAGTATGTGAAGTGTTGTAGCTCCGTGCGGTGTCCTAGCAGAGAGCCCAACCTGTACCCTCTGTACCTCTCTGGGACGGCAGACCACATAGCTGGAGACCTGGCGACCTCTAGTGGTGGAGGAGGGGGCCTGCAGGCCTGGGCCACAGCATGCTGGAAGAGAGAATCTCAATTGGACTAAACCCTTCTCACTTCCTTCTGAAGGTTTTGAGAAGGAGGTGAGGAGATAGGATGCGAGGAATCAAGGAAATACAATTGAAATTCCCCCAAATCCTTACTAGAGATCTATGCCCATATTTGAAAAGCTTCTCGGAGTAGAAGTGCTTCATCTATGATCAGTTTTGTCTTTCAGATCAGCACTTCAGGGGGGACTTGATCCTAGATCAGCACTTCAGGGGGACAGGGGGGACTTGATCCTAGATCAACACTTCAGGGGGACTTTATCCTAGATCAACACTTCAGGGGGGACTTGATCCTAGATCAGCACTTCAGGGGGGACTTGATCCTAGATCAACACTTCAGGGGGACAGGGGGGACTTGATCCTAGATCAGCACTTCAGAGGGACAGGGGGGACTTGATCCTAGATCAGCACTTCAGGGGGACTTGATCCTAGATCAACACTTCAGGGGGGACTTGATCCTAGATCAGCACTTCAGGGGGGACTTGATCCTAGATCAACACTTCGGGGGGACTTGATCCTAGATCAGCACTTCAGGGGGGACTTGATCCTAGATCACCACTTCAGGGGGGACTTGATCCTAGATCATCACTTCAGGGGGACAGGGGGGACTTGATCCTAGATCAACACTTCGGGGGGACTTTATCCTAGATCAACACTTCAGGGGGGACTTGATCCTAGATCAGCACTTCAGGGGGGACTTGATCCTAGATCACCACTTCAGGGGGGACTTGATCCTAGATCAGCACTTCAGGGGGGACTTTATCCTAGATCAACACTTCAGGGGGGACTTGATCCTAGATCAGCACTTCAGGGGGGACTTGATCCTAGATCAACACTTCAGGGGGGACTTGATCCTAGATCAGCACTTCAGGGGGGACTTGATCCTAGATCACCACTTACTACTCAGACTGTTACATAGATCATGCATTGGAGTGTTGGACTTCAATAGAGCTCACCTGTTCCAGTCTGTGTCCAGCCTCCTCGTACAGCGTCTTCAGTTCTCCGTACGGCTCTGACTCCACCTGGCGAGTCTCCTCCCGTACAGCCACCTGAGAGAGAACGCGCAGTAACAATGAATCCACGACATCAAATATCCAGACCATAACACACATCTTACGAATCTGACTAAGGAGAGATGCACGAACAGGAGAGTTTGTCCGTTTCGACCGATAAGCTATTTCAACTATAGCGCGTAAAAATACAAATAAACTTTAAAGATAAGGACTCACTCACACCTTCTGGAAGGTGTCTGTGTCCCTGGTGGTGAGCAGCGTCCAGGGCTCCAGGAGGAGGGTCAGAGTGTGTTCCTCCACCCAGTCAAACAGCTCCTCAAACGGGGGAGTGAGACAGGTGTACACCCTCTCTCTGCTCTCCTCCTCCACCTCAATGCTACTACGGGCAGCACTGCACACGTAGGTTGAATACAGCAACTGGAGGGGTTAGAATGAGAACCGTAACTAATGGGTCAGACGGTCATCTTCATCATCATCACTATCATCATCATCACTATCAACTGGAGGGGTTAGAATGAGAACCGTAACTAATGGGTCAGACGGTCATCTTCATCATCATCACTATCATCACCATCATCACAACTGGAGGGGTTAGAATGACAACCGTAACTAATGGGTCAGACGGTCATCTTCATCATCATCACTATCATCATCATCACTATCAACTGGAGGGGTTAGAATGAGAACCGTAACTAATGGGTCAGACGGTCATCATCATCATCCTCGCTATCAACTGGAGGGGTTAGTATGAGAACCGTAACTAATGGGTCAGACGGTCATCTTCATCATCATCATCATCACTATCAACTGGAGGGGTTAGAATGAGAACCGTAACTAATGGGTCAGATGGTCATCATCATCATCATCACCACCATCATCACCATCACTATCACCACCATCATCACCATCACTATCATCACCATCATCACCATCACTATCATCACCATCATCACCATCACTATCATCACCATCATCATCATCACTATCATCTTCATCCTCATGGCTATCATCATCACCACCATCATCATCATCATCTTCATCATCATGACTATCATCTTCATCATCATGACTATCATCATCCCCACCATCACATCCCCACTATCATCATCATCACCATCCTCACTATCATCATCATCACTATTATCATCATCATCATCATCATCACTATCATCATCATCATCATCATCACTAAAATGTCTAATATATGGCTCATTAAATGCCTGTAATATAGGGCTCATAAAATGCCTGTAATATAGGGCTCATAAAATGTCTAATATAGGGCTCATTAAATGCCTGTAATATAGGGCTCATAAAATGCCTGTAATGTAGGGCTCATAAAATGTCTAATATAGGGCTCATAAAATGCCTGTAATGTAGGGCTCATTAAATGCCTGTAATATAGGGCTCATAAAATGTCTAATATAGGGCTCATAAAATGCCTGTAATGTAGGGCTCATTAAATGCCTGTAATGTAGGGCTCATAAAATGTCTAATATAGGGCTCATTAAATGCCTGTAATGTAGGGCTCATTAAATGTCTAATATAGGGCTCATTAAATGCCTGTAATATAGGGCTCATAAAATGCCTGTAATGTAGGGCTCATTAAATGCCTGTAATATAGGGCTCATAAAATGCCTGTAATGTAGGGCTCATAAAATGTCTAATATAGGGCTCATAAAATGCCTGTAATATAGGGCTCATAAAATGCCTGTAATATAGGGCTCATAAAATGTCTAATATAGGGCTCATTAAATGCCTGTAATATAGGGCTCATAAAATGCCTGTAATGTAGGGCTCATAAAATGTCTAATATAGGGCTCATAAAATGCCTGTAATGTAGGGCTCATTAAATGCCTGTAATGTAGGGCTCATAAAATGTCTAATATAGGGCTCATTAAATGCCTGTAATGTAGGGCTCATTAAATGTCTAATATAGGGCTCATTAAATGCCTTTAATATAGGGCTCATTCAAATTAGGGAAGGGGCTTGGACATTTGGCCCATGCTTTGGCTGAGAGTTTCCATTGATTGGGGTGGAGACTTCGCCTGTATCGTTAATATATTCTATCCTACATCTCCCACCAGAACCTAATCCAGCATCAGACGCAATTACCCCCCCCCCCCCCCTTCCCCCAGGTATCCAATCTTACATGAGCCTGTCTCTGTACCCTGTAGGGATCCAGTCCATCTTGGTAGAAGAGCTGGTGGTACTGCTGCAGATCACACCAGCAGTGGACGGCATTCTCCCACAGCTGACAAGATACAGGAAGACCTATTCATTTATGTTGTACAATACAGCTACAACAGCACTATGGTGGACAGAGAGAGACAGAGAGAGACCAATTTTGATAAACTCCTATATCTACTGGGTGAAATTCCACAGTGTACCATCACAGCAGCAAGATTTGTGACCTGTTGCCACGAGAAAAGGTCAACCAGTGAAGAACAAACACCAATGTAAATGCAACCCATATTTATGCTTATTTATTTTCCCCTGTGTTCTTTAACCATCTGCACATCATTACAACACCGTATATAGTCAATAACATAACATTTGAAATGTCTCTATTCTGTTGAAATGTTTGGGAGTGTAATGTTTACTGTTCATTTCTGATTGTTTATTTGACTTTTGTCCATGATCTATTTCACTTGCTTTGGCGATGTAAACATGTTTCCCAAGGGGAAAGAGGGATACCTAGTCAGTTGTACAACGGAATGCATTCAACTGAAATGCGTCTTCTGCATTAACGGGGGGGGGGGGCTGCCTTAATCGACACCCACGTCCGGGGGAACAGTGGGTTAACTGCCTTGCTATGGGGCAGAACGACAGGTTTTTACCTTGTCAGCTCTGGGATTCGATCCAGCAACCTTTCGGTTACTGGTTCAACGCTCAAATGTCAATAAATCCCTTTGAAGTGAACTGATAGATATGCACTTTTCACATAATAATTGGGTATTAATAATCGTTTGGCAAAATAATTGTCGAGATGCTAAAGTTGTCAGGAAAACACCTCTGTTTGAAAGGTGTAGAGATATATATAGAGAGAGAGACAGAGAGAGAGAGAGACACAGAGAGAGAGAGAGAGACACAGAGAGAGAGAGACACAGAGAGAGAGAGAGAGAGAGACACAGAGAGAGAGACACAGAGAGAGAGAGACACAGAGAGAGAGAGAGACAGAGAGAGAGACAGAGAGAGAGACACAGACAGAGAGAGACACAGAGAGAGAGAGAGACAGAGAGAGAGAGACACAGAGAGAGAGAGACACAGAGAGAGAGAGACACAGAGAGAGAGAGAGACAGAGAGAGAGACAGAGAGAGAGAGCTGTCTATACCGGGTTTCCAGAGCGTTCACAGTAGCGTGTGAAGTAGAACCCGGCCTGTGAGTCCACACATAGAGCCTGTAACATCCTCTCCATCCTCCAGGCCCCTACAACAGGACTGCTGCTGGCATAACCTGTCTGACACCACACACAGAATAATACGACTTTACTAACCTGTCTGACACCACACAGAATAATACGACTTTATTAACCTGTCTGACACCACACAGAATAATATGACTTTATTAACCTGTCTGACACCACACAGAATAATACGACTTTATTAACCTGTCTGACACCACACAGAATAATACGACTTTATTAACCTGTCTGACACCACACCACACAGAATAATACGACTTTACTAACCTGTCTGACACCACACAGAATAATACGACTTTATTAACCTGTCTGACACCACACACACAGAATAATACGACTTTATTAACCTGTCTGACACCACACAGAATAATACGACTTTATTAACCTGTCTGACACCACACAGAATAGTACGACTTTACTAACCTGTCTGACACCACACAGAATAATACGACTTTATTAACCTGTCTGACACCACACAGAATAATACGACTTTACTAACCTGTCTGACACCACACAGAATAATACGACTTTACTAACCTGTCTGACACCACACAGAATAATACGACTTTATTAACCTGTCTGACACCACACAGAATAATACGACTTTATTAACCTGTCTGACACCACACAGAATAATACGACTTTATTAACCTGTCTGACACCACACAGAATAATACGACTTTATTAACCTGTCTGACACCACACAGAATAATACGACTTTATTAACCTGTCTGACACCACACAGAATAATACGACTTTATTAACCTGTCTGACACCACACAGAATAATACGACTTTATTAACCTGTCTGACACCACACACACAGAATAATACGACTTTATTAACCTGTCTGACACCACACAACACAGAATAATACGACTTTACTAACCTGTCTGACACCACACAGAATAATACGACTTTATTAACCTGTCTGACACCACACACACAGAATAATACGACTTTACTAACCTGTCTGACACCACACAGAATAATACGACTTTATTAACCTGTCTGACACCACACAGAATAATACGACTTTACTAACCTGTCTGACACCACACAGAATAATACGACTTTATTAACCTGTCTGACACCACACAGAATAATACGACTTTATTAACCTGTCTGACACCACACAACACAGAATAATACGACTTTACTAACCTGTCTGACACCACACAGAATAATACGACTTTACTAACCTGTCTGACACCACACAGAATAATACGACTTTACTAACCTGTCTGACACCACACAGAATAATACGACTTTATTTCACTTATAAAGCGCTTTTTATAAAATAAAGACATTTCAAAGCTCTTATCTCAACTCTCTGTCGGTCACACCTAGTACCTGTGTGTGAGCTGGTGTGGGGGTCCTGTCTCTGGGTAGAGAGGTGTCTGGGCGGATGGTAGGTCGGGGTATAGAGGTGTGAGGCCGGTGGGGGTGGAGGTTGATGTAACGAGGGTTAGGGTTCACACCAGAGGGAGGGTGTAGCTGTCTGTTCCTCCACAGCGACAGTCTGAGAGGATCTACTGCTCTCTGGCTCATCCTGAACCTGGGACCCCTGGAACACAACATGAACCTGGGACCCCTGGAACACAACATGAACCTGGGACCCCTGGAACACAACATGAACCTGGGACCCATGGAACACAACATGAACCTGGGACCCCTGGAACACAACATGAACCTGGGACCCCTGGAACACAACATGAACCTGGGACCCCTGGAACACAACATGAACCATGGACCCCTGGAACACAACTTGACCAGTTCAACAGTTCAGGCCTCAGTCTAGTCTAGTATGGACCAGGTGATAACAGTTCAGGCCTCAGTCTAGTCTAGTATGGACCAGGTGATGCTAGTTCAGGCCTCAGTCTAGTCTAGTATGGACCAGGTGATAACAGTTCAGGCCTCAGTCTAGTCTAGTATGGACCAGGTGATAACAGTTCAGGCCTCAGTCTAGTCTAGTATGGACCAGGTGATGCTAGTTCAGGCCTCAGTCTAGTCTAGTATGGACCAGGTGATCTCAGTTCAGGCCTCAGTCTAGTCTAGTATGGACCAGGTGATCCTAGTTCAGGCCTCAGTCTAGTCTAGTATGGACCAGGTGATAACAGTTCAGGCCTCAGTCTAGTCTAGTATGGACCAGGTGATAACAGTTCAGGTCACAGTCTAGTCTAGTATGGACCAGGTGATCTCAGTTCAGGTCACAGTCTAGTCTAGTATGGACCAGGTGATCTCAGTTCAGGCCTCAGTCTAGTATGGACCAGGTGATCTCAGTTCAGGTCACAGTCTAGTCTAGTATGGATCAGGTGATCTCAGTTCAGGCCTCAGTCTAGTCTAGTATGGACCAGGTGATAACAGTTCAGGTCACAGTCTAGTCTAGTATGGACCAGGTGATCTCAGTTCAGGTCACAGTCTAGTCTAGTATGGACCAGGTGATCTCAGTTCAGGCCTCAGTCTAGTCTAGTATGGACCAGGTGATAACAGTTCAGGTCACAGTCTAGTCTAGTATGGACCAGGTGATCACAGTTCAGGTCACAGTCTAGTATGGACCAGGTGATCACAGTTCAGGTCACAGTCTAGTCTAGTATGGACCAGGTGATCCTAGTTCAGGTCACAGTCTAGTATGGACCAGGTGATGCTAGTTCAGGTCACAGTCTAGTCTAGTATGGACCAGGGGATCACAGTTCAGAACTCAGTCTAGTCTAGTATGGACCAGGTGATCTCAGTTCAGGTCACAGTCTAGTCTAGTATGGACCAGGTGATCTCAGTTCAGGTCACAGTCTAGTCTAGTATGGACCAGGTGATCACAGTTCAGGTCACAGTCTAGTCTAGTATGGACCAGGTGATCTCAGTTCAGGTCACAGTCTAGTCTAGTATGGACCAGGTGATCTCAGTTCAGGTCACAGTCTAGTCTAGTATGGACCAGGTGATCTCAGTTCAGGTCACAGTCTAGTCTAGTATGGACCAGGTGATCACAGTTCAGGTCACAGTCTAGTCTAGTATGGACCAGGTGATCTCAGTTCAGGTCACAGTCTAGTCTAGTATGGACCAGGTGATCACAGTTCACAGTCTAGTCTAGTAGTTATATAGGATGGTGTGTATAGACAGTATAGACAGTAGTTATATAAGGATGGTGTGTATAGACAGTATAGACAGTAGTTATAGAGGATGGTGTGTATAGACAGTATAGACAGTAGTTATATAGGATGGTGTGTATAGACAGTAGTTATATAGGATGGTGTGTATAGACAGTAGTTATATAGGATGGTGTGTATAGACAGTAGTTATATAGGATGGTGTGTATAGACAGTAGTTATATAGGATGGTGTGTTTAGACAGTAGTTATATAGGATGGTGTGTTTAGACAGTAGTTATATAGGATTGTGTGTATAGACAGTATAGACAGTAGTTACATAGAATGGGGTGTATAGACAGTAGTTATATAGGATGGTGTGTATAGACAGTATAGACAGTAGTTATATAGGATGGTGTGTATAGACAGTAGTTATATAGAATGGGGTGTATAGACAGTATAGACAGTAGTTACATAGAATGGGGTGTATAGACAGTAGTTATATAGGATGGTGTGTATAGACAGTAGTTATATAGGATGGTGTGTTTAAACAGTAGTTACATAGAATGGGGTGTATAGACAGTAGTTATATAGGATGGTGTGTATAGACAGTAGTTATATAGGATGGTGTGTATAGACAGTATAGACAGTAGTTATACAGGATGGTGTGTATAGACAGTAGTTATATAGGATGGTGTGTATAGACAGTATAGACAGTAGTTATACAGGATGGTGTGTATAGACAGTAGTTATATAGGATGGTGTGTATAGACAGTAGTTACATAGAATGGTGTTTATAGACAGTAGTTATATAGGATGGTGTGTATAGACAGTAGTTACATAGAATGGTGTGTATAGACAGTAGTTATATAGGATGGTGTGTATAGACAGTAGTTATATAGGATGGTGTGTATAGACAGTAGTTATAGAGGATGGTGTGTATAGACAGTAGTTATAGAGGATGGTGTGTATAGACAGTAGTTATAGAGGATGGTGTGTATAGACAGTAGTTATATAGGATGGTGTGTATAGACAGTAGTTATATAGGATGGTGTGTATAGACAGTAGTTATATAGGATGGTGTGTATAGACAGTGGTTATATAGGATGGTGTGTATAGACAGTAGTTATACAGAATGGTGTGTATAGACAGTAGTTATATAGGATGGTGTGTATAGACAGTATAGACAGTAGTTATATAGGATGGTGTGTATAGACAGTATAGACAGTAGTTATATAGGATGGTGTGTATAGACAGTAGTTATATAGGATGGTGTGTATAGACAGGTTATATAGGATGGTGTGTATAGACAGTATAGACAGTAGTTATATAGGATGGTGTGTATAGACAGTAGTTATATAGGATGGTGTGTATAGACAGTAGTTATATATGATGGTGTGTATAGACAGTAGTTATATAGGATTGTGTGTATAGACAGTAGTTATATAGGATGGTGTGTATAGACAGTATAGACAGTAGTTATAGAGGATGGTGTGTATAGACAGTATAGACAGTAGTTATATAGGATGGTGTGTATAGACAGTAGTTATATAGGATGGTGTGTATAGACAGTAGTTATACAGGATGGTGTGTATAGACAGTAGTTATAGAGGATGGTGTGTATAGACAGTAGTTATATAGGATGTTGTGTATAGACAGTATAGACAGTAGTTATATAGGATGGTGTGTATAGACAGTAGTTATATAGGATGGTGTGTATAGACAGTAGTTATATAGGATGGTGTGTATAGACAGTATAGACAGTAGTTATAGAGGATGGTGTGTATAGACAGTATAGACAGTAGTTATATAGGATGGTGTGTATAGACAGTAGTTATATAGGATGGTGTGTATAGACAGTAGTTATATAGGATGGTGTGTATAGACAGTAGTTATATAGGATGGTGTGTATAGACAGGTTATATAGGATGGTGTGTATAGACAGTATAGACAGTAGTTATATAGGATGGTGTGTATAGACAGTAGTTATATAGGATGGTGTGTATAGACAGTAGTTATATATGATGGTGTGTATAGACAGTAGTTATATAGGATGGTGTGTATAGACAGTAGTTATATAGGATGGTGTGTATAGACAGTATAGACAGTAGTTATACTGGATGGTGTGTATAGACAGTAGTTACATAGAATGGTGTGTTTAGACAGTAGTTATATAGGATGGTGTGTATAGACAGTAGTTATATAGGATGGTGTGTATAGACAGTAGTTATACAGGATGGTGTGTATAGACAGTAGTTATATAGGATGGTGTGTATAGACAGTATAGACAGTAGTTATATAGGATGGTGTGTATAGACAGTAGTTATATAGGATGGTGTGTATAGACAGTATAGACAGTAGTTATAGAGGATGGTGTGTATAGACAGTAGTTATATAGGATGTTGTGTATAGACAGTATAGACAGTAGTTATATAGGATGGTGTGTATAGACAGTAGTTATATAGGATGGTGTGTATAGACAGTAGTTATATAGGATGGTGTGTATAGACAGTATAGACAGTAGTTATAGAGGATGGTGTGTATAGACAGTATAGACAGTAGTTATATAGGATGGTGTGTATAGACAGTAGTTATATAGGATGGTGTGTATAGACAGTAGTTATATAGGATGGTGTGTATAGACAGTAGTTATATAGGATGGTGTGTATAGACAGTAGTTATATAGGATGGTGTGTATAGACAGTAGTTATATAGGATGGTGTGTATAGACAGTATAGACAGTAGTTATATAGGATGGTGTGTATAGACAGTAGTTATATAGGATGGTGTGTATAGACAGTATAGACAGTAGTTATAGAGGATGGTGTGTATAGACAGTAGTTATATATAGGATGGTGTGTATAGACAGTAGTTATACAGGATGGTGTGTATAGACAGTAGTTATAAAGGATGGTGTGTATAGACAGTAGTTATATAGGATGGGGTGTATAGACAGTAGTTATATAGGATGGGGTGTATAGATAGTAGTTATATAGGATGGGGTGTATAGACAGTAGTTATATAGGATGGTGTGTATAGACAGTAGTTATATAGGATGGTGTGTATAGACAGTAGTTATATAGGATGGGGTGTATAGATAGTAGTTATATAGGATGGGGTGTATAGACAGTAGTTATATAGGATGGTGTGTATAGACAGTAGTTATATAGGATGGTGTGTATAGACAGTAGTTATAGAGGATGGTGTGTATAGACAGTAGTTATATAGGATGGTGTGTATAGACAGTATAGACAGCAGTTATATAGGATGGTGTGTATAGACAGTAGTTATATAGGATGGTGTGTATAGACAGTAGTTATACAGGATGGTGTTTTAACAGTAGTTATATAGGATGGTGTGTATAGACAGTAGTTATACAGGATGGTGTGTATAGACAGTAGTTATATAGGATGGTGTGTATAGACAGTAGTTATACAGGATGGTGTGTATAGACAGTAGTTATAGAGGATGGGCCTTGACTAGAATACAGTCTATACATACGAAGTGGATAAAACAGTATATAAACATGATCACAATGTTAAATCGGAGGGCTCTGGAGTAGTTTAAAAAACGTGGAACGTCTGGGGGTCCCCGAGGAGAGGTATAAAAACCCCTGGTGTGGATGACCTCAGTCTGTCTGTCTCACCAGTAGCAGAGCAGTGCCTCAGTGACACGGGGCTGAACTCTCTGCAGTCTGTCCTCTCTCCAGCAGGGGGAGGTAGAGAGACCCAGTCTGGTTAACAGCTCACCATTCAGACTGCTCTGGCCACCGGTCAGCAGGTAGCAGCTACGCATCTGGACCAAATGCCTGAAACAATTAAATCAATCAGTCACTGAAGACGGTTCTGTCCACGTCATTGGTTAAGAGGAAGGCTCATTGTCATCTCAGGTTCTATACTTCAATGAAGGGTTAGGGTTGAGGTTAGGGTTATGGCTTAGGTTAAGAGTCAGAGTTATGGGTTAAGGGTTGGGGTCAGGGTTAAGGTGAAGGTTAGGAGTTATGGGGTTAAGGGTTGGGGTCAGGGTTGGGGTTAGGGTTAGGAGTTATGTGTTAGGGGTTGGGGATCAGGATTAAGGTGAAGGTTAGGAGTTATGTGTTAAGGGTTGGGGTCAGGGTTGGGTTCAGGTGAAGGTTAGGAGTTATGGGTTAAGGGTTGGGGTCAGGGTTGGGGTCAGGGTTAAGGTGAAGGTTAAAGGCCCAGTGCAGTCAAAACTATGAAATCCCTGTGTTTTATATATATTTTCACACTATGAGCTTTGAAATGTCAGACTGTTTTGGTGGGATGGAGTTTTGGCCTTCCATGGTGACATCACCGTGCGGTGAATTAGTTAATAGACCAATCAGAAAGAGAGTTCCAAACCTCTCTGCCAATAAGAGAAAATGTTATGTTTTCCCCTCCCCACTCAGGCCACTCCCAGACAATCCCAGCAACACTTTGACTTGAGAAATTGCCTTTTGCCAAGAAGATATATTTGTTTCATTTTGACCATTTTAATTGAAAACAATCTGCATTAATTAATTGAAAACTGATGCATTGGACCTTTAATGGAAGTACTGAATGTGTATATGAAGTACTGAATGTGTATATGAAGTACTGAATGTGTTTATGAAGTACTGAATGTGTATATGAAGTACTGAATGTGTTTATGAAGTACTGAATGTGTATATGAAGTACTGAATGTGTATATGAAGTACTGAATGTGTATATGAAGTACTGAATGTGTATATGAAGTACTGAATGTATATATGAAGTACTGAATGTGTATATGAAGTACTGAATGTGTATATGAAGTACTGAATGTGTATATGAAGTACTGAATGTGTATATGAAGTACTGAATGTGTATATGAAGTACTGAATGTATATATGAAGTACTGAATGTGTTTATGAAGTACTGAATGTGTATATGAAGTACTGAATGTGTATATGAAGTACTGAATGTGTATATGAAGTACTGAATGTATATATGAAGTACTGAATGTGTTTATGAAGTACTGAATGTGTATATGAAGTACTGAATGTGTATATGAAGTACTGAATGTGTTTATGAAGTACTGAATGTGTATATGAAGTACTGAATGTGTATATGAAGTACTGAATGTATATATGAAGTACTGAATGTGTATATGAAGTACTGAATGTGTTTATGAAGTACTGAATGTGTTCATGAATACCTGATTCTCCTCCTGTCGTCCTGTAGGGTCTTCAGTCTCTCTATATCCATCCACAGACGCAAAAGCTTCTCTCCTAGTGTTCCCTTTAAGAAGTCCTTAAAGTCACCAAGGCCCTGTCTATCACTATGGATACTAGCAGTGACATCATAGAACTCAAGGTCATGGTCATTCTCCTCCTCTGACCCTTCACCCTCCTCCTGCTGCTCCTTCAGTCTGCTGTGGCTGGTGGCTGAACCTCCCTCACAGGGGCTCTCTGTGTGGGGACCACCCGTCTCCTCATCAGTGGTAGAACAGGCGGGACTCTGGGGCTTGGGTTCCCCATTATCCTCATCTGTAGTTCCTGCCTCTCTCTCTGTCTTTGCCTCTGTCTCTGTGAGGTAGACTTTCATCTCCTGCTCTGCGCTGTGGTCTCCCCGTCTCTTGTCCCAGTCTAGAAGTGAAGAGCAGAGAGGACAGTCCGGGAGCGAAGAGGAGACAGGAAAGGAGACGAGGAGTGAGGAGGACAGGGCGTAGGACTCTGAGTCAGGGATGCAGGAGAAGCAGGCTGAGGCCGGACCCCTCTGTCCCTCCCGGCCCAGGGAGCACACCGGGGTTCTCACAGACCGGGTACAGACAGGCAGCCGCTTGTCCTTGTCCTTAGCCATTGTCAACATGTCTGTTACCGAGGCCTGCAGACACACAAAGAACACAAACACACCCAGTGTGACTACAGGGAAGTGTTGCCTGGGGTGAGACAGACAGAGAAATACCTGGATCATACACAGTATATAAAGTAAACTACTGTTTTACCAACACCACAAAACAAGTGTTTATTTATGACAAATAATCATCTCCGCTGTACTGAACCATATTGACATCATACTGAGATATATCATCTCCGCTGTACTGAACCATATTGACATCATACTGAGATATATCATCTCCGCTGTACTGAACCATATTGACATCATACTGAGATATATCATCTCCGCTGTACTGAACCATATTGACATCATGCTGAGATATATCATCTCCGCTGTACTGAACCATATTGACATCATACTGAGATATATAATCTCCGCTGTACTGAACCATATTGACATCATACTGAGATATATCATCTCCGCTGTACTGAACCATATTGACATCATGCTGAGATATATCATCTCCGTTGTACTGAACCATATTGACATCATGCTGAGATATATCATCTCCGCTGTACTGAACCATATTGACATCATGCTGAGATATATCATCTCCGTTGTACTGAACCATATTGACATCATACTGAGATATATCATCTCCGCTGTACTGAACCATTCTGACATCATACTGAGATATATCATCTCCGCTGTACTGAACCATACTGACATCATACTGAGATATATCATCTCCGCTGTACTGAACCATATTGACATCATACTGAGATATATCATCTCCGCTGTACTGAACCATATTGACATCATGCTGAGATATATCATCTCCGTTGTACTGAACCATATTGACATCATACTGAGATATATCATCTCCGCTGTACTGAACCATTCTGACATCATACTGAGATATATCATCTCCGCTGTACTGAACCATACTGACATCATACTGAGATATATCATCTCCGCTGTACTGAACCATTCTGACATCATACTGAGATATATCATCTCCGCTGTACTGAACCATATTGACATCATGCTGAGATATATCATCTCCGCTGTACTGAACCATATTGACATCATACTGAGATATATCATCTCCGCTGTACTGAACCATATTGACATCATACTGAGATATATCATCTCCGCTGTACTGAACCATATTGACATCATACTGAGATATATCATCTCCGCTGTACTAAACCATATTGACATCATGCTGAGATATATCATCTCCGCTGTACTAAACCATATTGACATCATGCTGAGATATATCATCTCCGCTGTACTGAACCATAATGAGATATATCATCTCCGCTGTACTAAACCATATTGACATCATGCTGAGATATATCATCTCCGCTGTACTGAACCATAATGAGATATATCATCTCCGCTGTACTGAACCATACTGACATCATACTGAGATATATCATCTCCGCTGTACTGAACCATACTGACATCATACTGAGATATATCATCTCCGCTGTACTGAACCATACTGACATCATACTGACATATATCATCTCCGTTGTACTGAACCATATTGACATCATACTGAGATATATCATCTCCGCTGTACTGAACCATATTGACATCATACTGAGATATATCATCTCCGCTGTACTGAACCATAATGAGATATATCATCTCCGCTGTACTGAACCATATTGACATCATACTGAGATATATCATCTCCGCTGTACTGAACCATATTGACATCATGCTGAGATATATCATCTCCGCTGTACTGAACCATATTGACATCATACTGAGATATATCATCTCCGCTGTACTGAACCATATTGACATCATACTGAGATATATCATCTCCGCTGTACTGAACCATATTGACATCATACTGAGATATATCATCTCCGCTGTACTGAACCATATTGACATCATGCTGAGATATATCATCTCCGTTGTACTGAACCATATTGACATCATACTGAGATATATCATCTCCGCTGTACTGAACCATTCTGACATCATACTGAGATATATCATCTCCGCTGTACTAAACCATACTGACATCATACTGAGATATATCATCTCCGCTGTACTGAACCATTCTGACATCATACTGAGATATATCATCTCCGCTGTACTGAACCATATTGACATCATGCTGAGATATATCATCTCCGCTGTACTGAACCATATTGACATCATACTGAGATATATCATCTCCGCTGTACTGAACCATATTGACATCATACTGAGATATATCATCTCCGCTGTACTGAACCATATTGACATCATGCTGAGATATATCATCTCCGCTGTACTGAACCATATTGACATCATACTGAGATATATCATCTCCGCTGTACTGAACCATATTGACATCATGCTGAGATATATCATCTCCGCTGTACTGAACCATATTGACATCATGCTGAGATATATCATCTCCGCTGTACTGAACCATATTGACATCATGCTGAGATATATCATCTCCGCTGTACTGAACCATATTGACATCATACTGAGATATATCATCTCCGCTGTACTGAACCATATTGACATCATAATGAGATATATCATCTCCGCTGTACTGAACCATATTGACATCATACTGAGATATATCATCTCCGCTGTACTGAACCATATTGACATCATACTGAGATATATCATCTCCGCTGTACTGAACCATATTGACATCATGCTGAGATATATCATCTCCGCTGTACTGAACCATACTGACATCATGCTGAGATATATCATCTCCGCTGTACTGAACCATATTGACATCATACTGAGATATATCATCTCCGCTGTACTGAACCATATTGACATCATACTGAGATATATCATCTCCGCTGTACTGAACCATATTGACATCATACTGAGATATATCATCTCCGCTGTACTAAACCATATTGACATCATGCTGAGATATATCATCTCCGCTGTACTAAACCATATTGACATCATGCTGAGATATATCATCTCCGCTGTACTGAACCATAATGAGATATATCATCTCCGCTGTACTAAACCATATTGACATCATGCTGAGATATATCATCTCCGCTGTACTGAACCATAATGAGATATATCATCTCCGCTGTACTGAACCATACTGACATCATACTGAGATATATCATCTCCGCTGTACTGAACCATACTGACATCATACTGAGATATATCATCTCCGCTGTACTGAACCATACTGACATCATACTGAGATATATCATCTCCGTTGTACTGAACCATATTGACATCATACTGAGATATATCATCTCCGCTGTACTGAACCATATTGACATCATACTGAGATATATCATCTCCGCTGTACTGAACCATAATGAGATATATCATCTCCGCTGTACTGAACCATATTGACATCATACTGAGATATATCATCTCCGCTGTACTGAACCATATTGACATCATGCTGAGATATATCATCTCCGCTGTACTGAACCATATTGACATCATACTGAGATATATCATCTCCGCTGTACTGAACCATATTGACATCATACTGAGATATATAATCTCCGCTGTACTGAACCATATTGACATCATACTGAGATATATCATCTCCGCTGTACTGAACCATATTGACATCATGCTGAGATATATCATCTCCGTTGTACTGAACCATATTGACATCATGCTGAGATATATCATCTCCGCTGTACTGAACCATATTGACATCATGCTGAGATATATCATCTCCGTTGTACTGAACCATATTGACATCATACTGAGATATATCATCTCCGCTGTACTGAACCATTCTGACATCATACTGAGATATATCATCTCCGCTGTACTAAACCATACTGACATCATACTGAGATATATCATCTCCGCTGTACTGAACCATATTGACATCATACTGAGATATATCATCTCCGCTGTACTGAACCATATTGACATCATGCTGAGATATATCATCTCCGTTGTACTGAACCATATTGACATCATACTGAGATATATCATCTCCGCTGTACTGAACCATTCTGACATCATACTGAGATATATCATCTCCGCTGTACTAAACCATACTGACATCATACTGAGATATATCATCTCCGCTGTACTGAACCATTCTGACATCATACTGAGATATATCATCTCCGCTGTACTGAACCATATTGACATCATGCTGAGATATATCATCTCCGCTGTACTGAACCATATTGACATCATACTGAGATATATCATCTCCGCTGTACTGAACCATATTGACATCATACTGAGATATATCATCTCCGCTGTACTGAACCATATTGACATCATGCTGAGATATATCATCTCCGCTGTACTGAACCATATTGACATCATACTGAGATATATCATCTCCGCTGTACTGAACCATATTGACATCATGCTGAGATATATCATCTCCGCTGTACTGAACCATATTGACATCATGCTGAGATATATCATCTCCGCTGTACTGAACCATATTGACATCATGCTGAGATATATCATCTCCGCTGTACTAAACCATACTGACATCATAATGAGATATATCATCTCCGCTGTACTGAACCATATTGACATCATAATGAGATATATCATCTCCGCTGTACTGAACCATACTGAGATATATCATCTCCGCTGTACTAAACCATACTGACATCATAATGAGATATATCATCTCCGCTGTACTGAACCATATTGACATCATAATGAGATATATCATCTCCGCTGTACTGAACCATACTGAGATATATCATCTCCGCTGTACTAAACCATACTGACATCATAATGAGATATATCATCTCCGCTGTACTGAACCATACTGAGATATATCATCTCCGCTGTACTGAACCATATTGACATCATACTGAGATATATCATCTCCGCTGTACTGAACCATACTGACATCATGCTGAGATATATCATCTCCGCTGTACTGAACCATACTGAGATATATCATCTCCGCTGTACTGAACCATATTGACATCATACTGAGATATATCATCTCCGCTGTACTGAACCATACTGACATCATACTGAGATATATCATCTCCGCTGTACTGAACCATATTGACATCATACTGAGATATATCATCTCCGCTGTACTGAACCATACTGACATCATAATGAGATATATCATCTCCGCTGTACTGAACCATACTGAGATATATCATCTCCGCTGTACTAAACCATACTGACATCATAATGAGATATATCATCTCCGCTGTACTGAACCATACTGAGATATATCATCTCCGCTGTACTAAACCATACTGACATCATGCTGAGATATATCATCTCCGCTGTACTGAACCATACTGACATCATGCTGAGATATATCATCTCCGCTGTACTGAACCATACTGAGATATACCATCTATGTGAATAAGCAGGATCTGCTGACCTGTCCCAGTGACACATAGAGGACCTTCATCAGGGTCTCTCTGTCATCGGGCCCAGGGGAAGGACAGACAGGCTCTGTGGTGACAGGGGGCTGGACTGAGGTACCATCCCTCTTCTGGTTCCAGCCCTGAGGGCCCCACTGAGAGAGCAGCTTCGCTAACCTTGGGAAACACCGTCAAGCATCAAACACACATCAATCAATCAAAACGTTATTTATAAAAGCCTTTTAAACAACATTTGTCACAAAGTGCAGGAATGGAGGGTCAGACAAAGCTATGAATGGAATAGAATATAATAGAATGGAATATAATGGAATATAATGGAATATAATGGAATATAATGGAATGGAATGGAATGGAATGGAATGGAATGGAATGGAATGGAATGGAATGGAATGGAATGGAATGGAATGGAATGGAATGGAATAGAATGGAATAGAATAGAATAGAATAGAATAGAATAGAATGGAATATCATGGAATATAATGGAGAGTCGCCTGCTCTCAACAGGTACAGTATATGGTGACATAGCTGTGGGATTAGGTATCCATGAGCTGCAGGAAGTAGACCTATAGGTTGAAGGGAAGTAGACCTATAGGTTGGGTAGAAGTAGACCTATAGGCTGGGTAGAAGTAGACCTATAGGTTGGGTGGAAGTAGACCTATAGGTTGGGTAGAAGTAGACCTATAGGTTGGGTAGAAGTAGACCTATAGGTTGGGTAGAAGTAGACCTATAGGTTGGGTAGAAGTAGACCTATAGGTTGGGTGGAAGTAGACCTATAGGTTGGGTGGAAGTAGACCTATAGGTTGGGTCAGAAGTAGACCTATAGGTTGGGTGGAAGTAGACCTATAGGTTGGGTAGAAGTAGACCTATAGGTTGGGTAGAAGTAGACCTATAGGTTGGGTCAGAAGTAGACCTATAGGTTGGGTCAGAAGTAGACCTATAGGTTGGGTAGAAGTAGACCTATAGGTTGGGTCAGAAGTAGACCTATAGGTTGGGTAGAAGTAGACCTATAGGTTGAAGGGAAGTAGACCTATAGGTTGGGTAGAAGTAGACCTATAGGTTGGGTAGAAGTAGACCTATAGGTTGGGTAGAAGTAGACCTATAGGTTGGGTAGAAGTAGACCTATAGGTTGGGTAGAAGTAGACCTATAGGTTGGGTAGAAGTAGACCTATAGGTTGGGTAGAAGTAGACCTATAGGTTGGGTAGAAGTAGACCTATAGGTTGGGTAGAAGTAGACCTATAGGTTGGGTAGAAGTAGACCTATAGGTTGAAGGGAAGTAGACCTATAGGTTGGGTCAGAAGTAGACCTATAGGTTGGGTAGAAGTAGACCTATAGGTTGTGTAGAAGTAGACCTATAGGTTGGGTAGAAGTAGACCTATAGGTTGGGTAGAAGTAGACCTATAGGTTGGGTAGAAGTAGACCTATAGGTTGGGTCAGAAGTAGACCTATAGGTTGGGTCAGAAGTAGACCTATAGGTTGGGTAGAAGTAGACCTATAGGTTGGGTAGAAGTAGACCTATAGGTTGGGTAGAAGTAGACCTATAGGTTGGGTAGAAGTAGACCTATAGGTTGGGTCAGAAGTAGACCTATAGGTTGGGTAGAAGTAGACCTATAGATTGGGTAGAAGTAGACCTATAGGTTGGGTCAGAAGTAGACCTATAGGTTGGGTAGAAGTAGACCTATAGGTTGGGTAGAAGTAGACCTATAGGTTGGGTAGAAGTAGACCTATAGGTTGGGTAGAAGTAGACCTATAGGTTGAAGGGAAGTAGACCTATAGGTTGGGTAGAAGTAGACCTATATGTTGGGTCAGAAGTAGACCTATAGGTTGGGTAGAAGTAGACCTATAGGTTGGGTAGAAGTAGACCTATAGGTTGGGTAGAAGTAGACCTATAGGTTGGGTCAGAAGTAGACCTATAGGTTGGGTAGAAGTAGACCTATAGGTTGGGTAGAAGTAGACCTATAGGTTGGGTAGAAGTAGACCTATAGGTTGGGTAGAAGTAGACCTATAGGTTGGGTCAGAAGTAGACCTATAGGTTGGGTCAGAAGTAGACCTATAGGTTGGGTCAGAAGTAGACCTATAGGTTGGGTAGAAGTAGACCTATAGGTTGGGTAGAAGTAGACCTATAGGCTGGGTAGAAGTAGACCTATAGGTTGGGTAGAAGTAGACCTATAGGTTGGGTCAGAAGTAGACCTATAGGTTGGGTAGAAGTAGACCTATAGGTTGGGTCAGAAGTAGACCTATAGGTTGGGTAGAAGTAGACCTATAGGTTGGGTCAGAAGTAGACCTATAGGTTGGGTAGAAGTAGACCTATAGGTTGGGTCAGAAGTAGACCTATAGGTTGGGTAGAAGTAGACCTATAGGTTGGGTAGAAGTAGGGACAGGCAGGATCAGGATAAGGGCAGTGCTGACATCAAGACAAGGCAGGGGCTGATTTCAAGGTTTTACTGCTAACCTACAAAGCATTACATGGGCTTGCTCCTACCTATCTTTCTGATTTGGTCCTGCCGTACATACCTACACGTACGCTACGGTCACAAGACGCAGGCCTCCTAATTGTCCCTAGAATTTCTAAGCAAACAGCTGGAGGCAGAGCTTTCACCTATAGAGCTCCATTTTTATGGAACGGTCTGCCTACCCATGTGAGAGACGCAGACTCTGTCTCAACCTTTAAGTCTTTATTGAAGACTCATCTCTTCAGTAGGTCCAATGATTGACTGTAGTCTGGTTCAGGAGTGTGAAGGTGAACGGAAAGGCTCTGGAGCAACGAACCGCCCTTGCTGTCTCTGCCTGGCCAGTTCCCCTCTCTCCACTGGGATTCTCTGCCTCTAACCCTATTTCAGGGGCTGAGTCACTGGCTTACTGGGGCTCTTTCATATCGTCCCTAGGAGGGGTGTGTCACTTGAGTGGGTTGAGTCAGTGACATGATCTTCCTGGGTTCGTGCCGTGGCGGAGATCTCCGTAGGCTATACTCGGCCTTGTCTCAGGGTAGTAGGTTGGTGGTTGAAGATATCCCTCTAGTGGTGTGGGGGATGTGCTTTGGCAAAGTGGGTGGGGTTATATCCTTCCTGTTTGGCCCTGTCCGGGGGTGTCCTTGGATGGGGCCACAGTGTCTCCTGACCCCTCCTGTCTCAGCCTCCAGTATTTATGCCGCAGTAGTTTATGTGTCGGGGGGCTAGGGTCAGTTTGTTATATCTGGAGTACTTCTCCTGTCTTATCCGGTGTCCTGTGTGAATTTAAGTGTGCTCCCTCTAACTCTCTCTTTCTTTCTCTCTCTCGGAGGACCTGAGCCCTAGGACCATGCCTCAGGACTACCTGGCATGATGACTCCTTGCTGTCCCCAGTCCACCTGGCCGTGCTGCTGCTCCAGTTTCAACTGTTCTGCCTGCGGCTATGGAACCCTGACCTGTTCACCAGACGTGCTACCTGTCCCAGACCTGCTGTTTTCAACTCTCTAGAGACAGCAGGAGCGGTAGAGATACTCTGAATGATCAGCTATTAAAAGCCAACTGACATTTACTCCTGAGGTGCTGACCTGTTGCACCCTCAACAACTACTGTGATTATTATTATCTGACCCTGCTGGTCATCTATGAACCTTTAATCTCCACCCGGCACAGCGGTTGTCGAGGCAACAGGGTGCAACAATCTCCACCCGGTTTCTTCCTAGGTTCTGGCCTTTCTAGGGAGATTTTCCTAGCCACCGTGCTTCTACATCTGCATTCCTTGCTGTTTGGGGGTTTTAGGCTGGGGTTTCTGTACAGCACTTTGTGACATCGGCTGATGTAAGAATGGCTTTATAAATCAATTTGATTAAAAAAATCAATGTTATTGATTAAGTCAGGACAGACATGGATCAGGATAAAGGGCCGTGTCGATATCAAGACATGCATCAACAGGTGATATGACCCCTGTTGGTCTACTTCTGACCCAACCTATAGGTCTACTTCTGACCCAACCTATAGGTCTACTTCTGACCCAACCTATAGGTCTACTTCTGACCCAACCTATAGGTCTACTTCTGACCCAACCTATAGGTCTACTTCTGACCCAACCTATAGGTCTACTTCTGACCCAACCTATAGGTCTACTTCTGACCCAACCTATAGGTCTACTTCTGACCCAACCTATAGGTCTACTTCTGACCCAACCTATAGGTCTACTTCTGACCCAACCTATAGGTCTACTTCTACCCCAACCTATAGGTCTACTTCTACCCCAACCTATAGGTCTACTTCTACCCAACCTATAGGTCTACTTCTACCCAACCTATAGGTCTACTTCTACCCAACCTATAGGTCTACTTCTACCCAACCTATAGGTCTACTTCTACCCAACCTATAGGTCTACTTCTACCCAACCTATAGGTCTACTTCTACCCAACCTATAGGTCTACTTCTGACCCAACCTATAGGTCTACTTCTGACCCAACCTATAGGTCTACTTCTACCCAACCTATAGGTCTACTTCTACCCAACCTATAGGTCTACTTCTACCCAACCTATAGGTCTACTTCTACCCAACCTATAGGTCTACTTCTGACCCAACCTATAGGTCTACTTCTACCCAACCTATAGGTCTACTTCCCTTCAACCTATAGGTCTACTTCTACCCAACCTATAGGTCTACTTCTACCCAACCTATAGGTCTACTTCTGACCCAACCTATAGGTCTACTTCTACCCAACCTATAGGTCTACTTCTACCCAACCTATAGGTCTACTTCTACCCAACCTATAGGTCTACTTCTACCCAACCTATAGGTCTACTTCTACCCAACCTATAGGTCTACTTCTGACCCAGCTTATAGGTCTACTTCTACCCAACCTATAGGTCTACTTCTACCCAACCTATAGGTCTACTTCTACCCAACCTATAGGTCTACTTCTACCCAACCTATAGGTCTACTTCTGACCCAACCTATAGGTCTACTTCTGACCCAACCTATAGGTCTACTTCTACCCAACCTATAGGTCTACTTCTGGCCCAACCTATAGGTCTACTTCCCTTCAACCTATAGGTCTACTTCTACCCAACCTATAGGTCTACTTCTACCCAACCTATAGGTCTACTTCTGACCCAACCTATAGGTCTACTTCTACCCAACCTATAGGTCTACTTCTACCCAACCTATAGGTCTACTTCTACCCAACCTATAGGTCTACTTCCTCCCAGCCTATAGGTCTACTTCTACCCAACCTATAGGTCTACTTCTACCCAACCTATAGGTCTACTTCTGACCCAACCTATAGGTCTACTTCTGACCCAACCTATAGGTCTACTTCCTCCCCAACCTATAGGTCTACTTCCTCCCAACCTATAGGTCTACTTCTACCCAACCTATAGGTCTACTTCTACCCAACCTATAGGTCTACTTCTACCCAACCTATAGGTCTACTTCTGACCCAACCTATAGGTCTACTTCTGGCCCCCAGTAATAAAACATGGGGGATTACCTGTACTCGAAGTAGCAGTCACTTTCAATAAACAAGGGTAGTCTTTCTTTTAGGATCCACTCCACTCCCTGTTCTCTGTCCAAGCACTGTTAAGACAAGGATTATTATTCTAATTTAGATGATGTCAAACACACACACAGGTGTCTGAGTTCATAAAACTCAATTTCATTAAATCAACCAACTAATCTGATGAGAAACTTGAAAATACTAGCATTTTTTTAAAACATTTTTAAAGCAATCCTCTATAGTTTGATTAAAACTTATGAGGGCAATGTAGTGGTTGGCAAATCAAAATCAAAGTTGATTTGTCAATTGAACAATATACAATAGGTGTTAAAACAGTACAGTGAAATAATCACTTGGAAGCCCCCCCCCCCCACCCCACCCCACCCCCCACCCCACAATGCAGTATTCTATATCAAGATGACATTCCATAAAGGAACAGGAGAATGTGAACTGACCAGAACAGTGTAGCGGTTGTCCACCACAGGTCTAGCAGTCAGCTCTGTTGGGTCCGTGAGAGGTTGTGATTTAAAGTACTGCAGGGCTGACCTGATCCTCCTAGACAGAGCCTCCGCTGCATCACTGACCACCTCAAACACACCAGTCGCCTGGTTGTACTGTACACACTCAGGGAACGACTGGGTTGGAAGGAAACCGGGACATATGGGACATTATTTTCTCAGAATCTGACAGAATAGATACAGAGAAAGAGGTAGCCCATGTAATTAGTGAATGATCTTAAAATCTGATCAACCGTTTGAGGAAAGGTGAAATCAAGACAAATCCACAAGCATAATAACAATTTTCAACATCGTTGTGCTTTACAAAAGTTCTGGCATTCATCCCACGGTGAAAATAAACACTTTTGTTACTGAATAAAGTAAATAATATGGCAAAGTAGAAATGTGACCGGATGTGTTTACAGGTAGACTGAGGAAGTCGTTAAAGAAGTGCACCAGAACATCATCAGAAGCCAGACAGTCCTCCTGTGGACATCGAACAGAAGACATCGGTTAATTCGTTTTCAATGTGTTGATATGGGGGGGGGGGGGGGGGCTACAGCATTCACTTTAAATCCCTTGAGAGACCCATAAAGTCATATTAAAAGTTGTTCAAGTAACAGTACAGTAGTCCATAGTGTGACATGTTGAAACGTTTAGAAAAAGGTATTCGTTTTTTAAAATATATATATTTTTTTATAAATAGGTTACTCACAAAATTATCGATGGTAAGGTAAGGTGGATCTATGGAAGAAAAATAAAAATAAAATTTAAGACAACTGATGCCACCTTCAGATAAACTGGGAACTCGGAAATCCCCGACTTCCAAAGCGTCCAAGACGTCCTTGGAACTCGGAAATCCCCGACTTCCAAAGCGTCCAAAGCGACAACCGAAAACGAGCTCAAATCATGACGTCGGGGATCTTGAACTCAGAGCTCAAGAAAGAGGCCCGAGTTCCCGACTTAAAATTCCGAGTTGGATGACCGTTCAAAACGATTTTCCCCAGTCACAAAGTGTTCACCCCCAGTTCTTAGTTGTCTTGAACGCATTGAAGATCATAGTTGTTTTTAACGTTGAAAGTTCTCTCACCGCAGAGTTTTAATTCGGATTTTTCTAGAATTCCCGGAACTCACCTGTTGTAATCTTCCCCAACATTCTTCACTTTTATGTACTTCAGTTGTCCTTAGTTATAATTCACCCAGAAACGGCAGCCAGGGGGCTCTATACCTAAACCCTGAACACCTCTGACCCGCCGTCACCAGACCGTTCAGTGTGTAATTACCGACAGAGGGGGTTGCTATGGAAGTGAACTCAATCACAGAAGAGGGGAGCAGTAAAACTCGTGACGCTGAGGAAACAATAACTGGTGCTAGTTTATCCAGTTTTAAAACTACTAAATATATTGCATTTTATTCAGTCTTCTCATTGTAAAGTAGAGATGGTTAACCATAGCACGTTAATATGCACACCGACATGTATTCTATTTCAGAGAGGAAATAGACCGTGGTACTTTCTCAGTGCGTGCGAGTCAAGTGAACGACAACCAGTAGAGGGCGCCATAACGACAAAAATAAATATTTCGAAACAGCGGTGTTATACAAAACACATTGATTTGACAAAGTTTATTTACCGAATACAACAGGTGTAGCTTACTTACAGGCTCTAACCAATAGTACAAAAAAATATATATTAGGTAGGTAAAGAAATAAAACAATAGTAAAAAGACAGGCTACATACAGTAGAGAGGCTCTATACAGTAGAGAGGCTCTATACAGTAGAGAGGCTCTATACAGTAGAGAGGATATATACAGACACCGGTTAGTCGGGCTGATTGGAGGTAGCATGTACATATATACAGTTGAGAGGCTCTATACAGACACCTGTTAGTTAAGCTGATTGAGGTAGTATGTAGATATGATTAAAGTGACAGTGCCTATATGATAAACAGAGAGTAGCAGCAGCGTAAAAAGAGGGGTTGGGGGGGGGGGGGGGGGGACACAATGCAAATAGTCCGGCTAGCCAATGTGTGGGAGCACCGGTTGGTCGGGCCAATTGAGGTAGTATGGAATTGAACGTATAGTTAAAGTGACAATGCATATATGATAAACAGAGAGTAGCAGCAGAGTAAAAAAGGGGTTGGGGCACACAATGCAAATAGTCCGGGTAGCCAATGTGATTACCCATTGAGGAGTCTTATGTCTTGGGGGGTAAAAACTGTTGAGAAGCCTTTTTGTCCTCGACTTGGCACTCCAGTACCGCTTGCCGTGCGGTAGTAGAGAGAACAGTCTATGACTGGGGTGGCTGGAGTCTTTGACCATTTGTAGGGCCTTCCTCTGACACCGCCTGGTGTAGAGGTCCTGGATGGCAGGAAGCTTGGCCCCAGTGATGTACTGGGCCGTACACACTACCCTCTGAAGTGCCTTGCGGTTAGAGGCCGAACAATTGCCGTACCAGGCAGTGATGCAACCGGTCAGGATGCTCTCGATGGTGCAGCTGTAGAACCTTCTGAGGATCTCGGGACCCATGTCAAATCTTTTTAGTTTCCTGAGGGGGAAATAGGTTTTGTCGTGCCCTCTTCACGACTGTCTTACTGTGTTTGGACCATTCTAGTTTGTTGGTGATGTGGACACCTAGGAACTTGAAGCTCTCAACCTGCTCCACTGCAGCCCCGTCGATGAGAATGGGGGCGTGGCTCGGCCCTCCTTTTCCTGTAGTCCACAGTCATCTCCTTTGTCTTGATTACTTTGAGGGAGAGGTTGTTGTCCTGGCACCACATGGCCAGGTCTCTGACCTCGTCCCTATAGGCTGTCTCGTCGTTGGAAAACTTAATGGTGTTGGAGTCGTCCCTGGCCGTGCAGTCATGGGTGAACAGGGAGTACAGGAGGGGACTAAGTACACACCCCTGAGGGGCCCCAGTGTTGAGGATCAGCGTGTCAGACGTGTTGTTGCCTACCCTCACCATCTGGGGGCGGCCCGTCAGGAAGTCCAGGATCCAGTTGCAGAGGGAGGTGTTTAGTCCCCTGGTCCTTAGCTTAGTGATGAGCTTTGAGGGCACTATGGTGTTGAATGCTGAGCTGCAGTCAATAAACAGCATTGTCACATATAGGTGGTCCTCTTGTCCAGATGGGAAAGGGCAGTGTGGAGTACAATAGAGATTGCATCATCTGTGGATCTGTTGGGATGGTATGCAAATTGGAGTGGGGTCTAGGGTGTCTGGGATGATGGTGTTGATGTGAGCCATGACCAGCCTTTCAAAGCACTTCATGGCTACAGACGTGTTATGGGTTCTGTAGTAATTTAGGCAGGTTGCCTTTGTGTTTTGGGGCACAGGGACTACGGTGGCCTGCTTGAAACATGTTGGTATTACAGACTCAAATCAGAGACATGTTGAAAATGTCAGCGAAGACACCTGCCAGTTGGTCAGCACATGCCCGGAGCACACGTCCTGGTAATCTGTCTGGCCCCGCAGCCTTGTGAATGTTGACCTGTTTAAAAAGGTCTTACTCACGTCGGGCTACGGAGAGCGTGATCACACAGTCGTCCGGAACAGCTGATGCTCTCATGCATGCCTCAGTGTTGCTTGCCTCGAAGCCGAGCATAGGAAGTGATTTAGCTCGTCTGGTTTAGGCTCGTGTCACTGGGCAGCTCGCGGCTGGGCCTCCCTTTGTGGTCCGCAAGCCCTGCCACACAAGACGAGCGTCGGCGCCGGTGTCGTACGATTTGTCCCTGTTCACATGCCTATGAGACAACGGCAAATAAAATATGTAAAAAGTACAACTTTATTAAAATAAATGTAGACAATGTACAGAAATATTGATATAAAAACCATGGAAATTCAGTTGAGAATAGAAAACAACATTCTGGTAACATCGATGGAGGAGCCCAGCATTCAGCAGCCATTTCATCTCTGATTGATTCTCCTCTCTCAGCTCCTCTCCGACCCATAATTAAAAACATATCCAAGCTAAACACATTTTAAAAAAAAGAGGGGACAGGAAGTACAAATAATTGCAAAACAACGAAACATAAAAAATTAATTAAAAAAAAAAAACACATTCACAATCTCCTGACATTGCGTTTGCTCCGAGCGCTCCCGGGAAGAACGTCCATCTTGCTACGTCTCTTGGCCGACAGGCTGGCGCATTCTCTGGATCCGTGGAAGGCACAAAGGCAGCCGGTACAGAACTGGAATCCACAGTCAACGCTGCTACACACGGCCTCCATCTTCACCGGGTGACACCGAGCAGGGTGTCGGCACCGAGGGCAGGGCTTCAGACATTCGTCGGTGAAGAGGGTTTTGGCCACCTAGGAGGACGGAAAACACAATATAAAAACAGAGATTAGAGCTAGTGTCCTAACAGAGCTAGTGTCCTAACAGAGCTAGTGTCCTAACAGAGCTAGTGTCCTAGTCTACAGGGAAAGATCCACAACCTAACAGAGCGAGTGTCCTAACAGAGCTAGTGTCCTAACAGAGCTAGTGTCCTAACAGAGCTAGTGTCCTAACAGAGCTAGTGTCCTAACAGAGCTAGTGTCCTAACAGAGCTAGTGTCCTAACAGAGCTAGTGTCCTAGTCTACAGGGAAAGATCCACAACCTAACAGAGCGAGTGTCCTAACAGAGCTAGTGTCCTAACAGAGCTAGTGTCCTAACAGAGCTAGTGTCCTAACAGAGCTAGTGTCCTAACAGAGCTAGTGTCCTAACAGAGCTAGTGTCCTAACAGAGCTAGTGTCCTAACAGAGCTAGTGTCCTTGTCTACAGGGAAAGATCCACAACCTAACAGAGCGAGTGTCCTAACAGAGCTAGTGTCCTAACAGAGCTAGTGTCCTAACAGAGCTAGTGTCCTAACAGAGCTAGTGTCCTAGTCTACAGGGAAAGATCCACAACCTAACAGAGCGAGTGTCCTAACAGAGCTAGTGTCCTAACAGAGCTAGTGTCCTAACAGAGCTAGTGTCCTAACAGAGCTAGTGTCCTAACAGAGCTAGTGTCCTAACAGAGCTAGTGTCCTAACAGAGCTAGTGTCCTAACAGAGCTAGTGTCCTTGTCTACAGGGAAAGATCCACAACCTAACAGAGCGAGTGTCCTAACAGAGCTAGTGTCCTAACAGAGCTAGTGTCCTAACAGAGCTAGTGTCCTAACAGAGCTAGTGTCCTAACAGAGCTAGTGTCCTAACAGAGCTAGTGTCCTTGTCTACAGGGAGGGATCCACAACCTAACAGAGCTAGTGTCCTTGTCTACAGGAAGGGATCCACAACCTAACAGAGCTAGTGTCCTTGTCTACAGGGAGGGATCCACTACAACAGAGCTAGTGTCCTTGTCTACAGGGAGGGATCCACAACCTAACAGAGCTAGTGTCCTTGTCTACAGGGAGGGATCCACTACAACAGACCTAGTGTCCTAACAGAGCTAGTGTCCTAACAGAGCTAGTGTCCTTGTCTACAGGGAAGGATCCACTACCTAACAGAGCTAGTGTCCTTGTCTACAGGGAGGGATCCACAACCTAACAGAGCGAGTGTCCTAACAGAGCGAGTGTCCTAACAGAGCTAGTGTCCTTGTCTACAGGAAGGGATCCACAACCTAACAGAGCTAGTGTCCTTGTCTACAGGAAGGGATCCACAACCTAACAGAGCTAGTGTCCTTGTCTACAGGGAAGGATCCACAACTTAACAGAGCTAGTGTCCTTGTCTACAGGGAGGGATCCACTACAACAGAGCTAGTGTCCTAACAGAGCTAGTGTCCTAACAGAGCTAGTGTCCTAACAGAGCTAGTGTCCTTGTCTACAGGGAGGGATCCACTACAACAGAGCTAGTGTCCTTGTCTACAGGGAAGGATCCACAACCTAACAGAGCGAGTGTCCTTGTCTACAGGAAGGGATCCACAACCTAACAGAGCTAGTGTCCTTGTCTACAGGGAAGGATCCACTACAACAGAGCTAGTGTCCTTGTCTACAGGGAGGGATCCACTACAACAGAGCTAGTGTCCTTGTCTACAGGGAAGGATCCACAACCTAACAGAGCTAGTGTCCTTGTCTACAGGGAGGGATCCACTATAACAGAGCTAGTGTCCTTGTCTACAGGGAAGGATCCACAACCTAACAGAGCTAGTGTCCTTGTCTACAGGGAGGGATCCACTACAACAGAGCTAGTGTCCTTGTCTACAGGGAAGGATCCACTACAACAGAGCTAGTGTCCTTGTCTACAGGGAGGGATCCACTACAACAGAGCTAGTGTCCTTGTCTACAGGGAAGGATCCACAACCTAACAGAGCTAGTGTCCTAACAGAGCTAGTGTCCTAACAGAGCTAGTGTCCTAACAGAGCTAGTGTCCTTGTCTACAGGGAAGGATCCACTACAACAGAGCTAGTGTCCTTGTCTACAGGGAAGGATCCACAACCTAACAGAGCTAGTGTCCTTGTCTACAGGGAAGGATCCACTACAACAGAGCTAGTGTCCTTGTCTACAGGGAAGGATCCACAACCTAACAGAGCTAGTGTCCTTGTCTACAGGGAGGGATCCACTACAACAGAGCTAGTGCCCTTGTCTACAGGGAAGGATCCACAACCTAACAGACCTAGTGTCCTTGTCTACAGGGAAGGATCCACTATAACAGAGCTAGTGTCCTTGTCTACAGGGAGGGATCCACTACAACAGAGCTAGTGTCCTTGTCTACAGGGAGGGATCCACTACAACAGAGCTAGTGTCCTTGTCTACAGGGAAGGATCCACTACCCAACAGAGCTAGTGTCCTTGTCTACAGGGAGGGATCCACAACCTAACAGAGCTAGTGTCCTTGTCTACAGGGAGGGATCCACTACAACAGAGCTAGTGTCCTTGTCTACATGGAGGGATCCACTACAACAGAGCTAGTGTCCTTGTCTACAGGGAGGGATCCACTACAACAGAGCTAGTGTCCTTGTCTACAGGGAAGGATCCACATTTGGCTGACTTGATAAACGAGGCATCATTAAAATAGCGACGTTAGTTGGATGTGTGTTTCGAATGCTGTTTTAATTCACCGCGGCCATAAACTAATGTCTTATTTTTTATTAAATATACCTGAAACGTAGGGCCACATAACATGATACAGGGGACTCACCTGTATGAACAGGTCCTGTTTGCTGGCTGAGTTGTGTTGGACGGGGGTTGAAGTGCCCGTTCCTGACTGGGGGGTACCGCGGATGCTGGTACTGGGGGTCCTGGACTGGGCCTGGACTGACTTCAGGACAGACCGGCTCAGCAGGGTCAACCTGGTCTCTGCATCAGGGACATGGACTGCACTGCCAAGCTGCACACACACACACACACACACACACACACACACACACACACACACACACACACACACACACACACACACACACACACACACACACTGTGTTGGTGAAAGTAGCCCTGTATTAAATATAAATATATAGAACATTGACTGGAGCTGTATTCATAAAGAGGCTCAGTAGGACCCTAGACCCTACTGGCAACATGGACCTGATCCTAGACCCTACTGGCAACATGGACCTGATCCTAGACCCTACTGGCAACATGGACCTGATCCTAGACCCTACTGGCAACATGGACCTGATCCTAGACCCTACTGGCAACATGGACCTGATCCTAGACCCTACTGGCAACATGGACCTGATCCTAGACCCTACTGGCAACATGGACCTGATCCTAGACCCTACTGGCAACATGGACCTGATCCTAGACCCTACTGGCAACACGGACCTGATCCTAGACCCTACTGGCAACATGGACCTGATCCTAGACCCTACTGGCAACATGGACCTGATCCTAGACCCTACTGGCAACACGGACCTGATCCTAGACCCTACTGGCAACATGGACCTGATCCTAGACCCTACTGGCAACATGGACCTGATCCTAGACCCTACTGGCAACACGGACCTGATCCTAGACCCTACTGGCAACATGGACCTGATCCTAGACCCTACTGGCAACATGGACCTGATCCTAGACCCTACATGGACCTGATCCTAGACCCTACTGGCAACATGGACCTGATCCTAGACTCTACATGGACCTGATCCTAGACCCTACTGGCAACACGGACCTGATCCTAGACCCTACATTGACCTGATCCTAGACCCTACTGGCAACATGGACCTGATCCTAGACTCTACATGGGCCTGATCCTAGACCCTACATGGACCTGATCCACAACCTAACATCCTGATCCTAGACCCTACTGACAACATGGACCTGATCCTAGACCCTACATGGACCTGATCCTAGACCCTACACGGACCTGATCCTAGACCCTACCGGCTAAGACGACACGGACCTGATCCTAGACCCTACACGGACCTGATCATAGACCCTAATGACGAAGACTACATGGACCTGATCATAGACCCTAATGACGAAGACTACATGGACCTGATCATAGACCCTAATGACGAAGACTACATGGACCTGATCATAGACCCTAATGACGAAGACTACATGGACTTGATCCTAGATCATAATGAATAAGACTACATAGACAGACGGGACCTGACCCTAGATCCTACTGACTACATGGACAGATGGGACCTGACCCTAGATCATAATGAATATGACTACATTAACCTGATCCTTGATCATAATGAATATGACTACACGGAGAGATGGGACCTGATCCTAGATCCTAATGAATAAGACTACATAGACAGATGGGACCTGATCCTAGATCCTACTGACTACATGGACAGATGGGACCTGACCCTAGATCATGATGAATAAGACTCATGGACCTGATCCTAGATCATAATGAATAAGACTACATGGACAGAAGGGACCTGATCCTAGATCCTAATGAATAAGACTACATGGACAGACGGGACCTGATCCTAGATCCTAATGAATGACTACACGGAGAGACGGGACCTGATCCTAGATCATGATGAATAAGACTCATGGACCTGATCCTAGATCCTAATGAATAAGACTACATGGACAGACGGGACCTGATCCTAGATCATGATGAATAAGACTACATGGACAGACGGGACCTGATCCTAGATCAGCACTCCTACTGAGACACTAATAATAGTGGCCCCAGACTAAAGTGCTTTTCTAGATCAATGCTGAATCACGGTTACAGGAGACAACCTCACCTCCAGAGAGGCCTTGACGTCCATCAGGTAGTGTCTCCTCCTGCGGCTGGACATCTTGTTCTGAACTATGATCTCATCCCAGCTCCGGGACACCTGACCGACCCTGTAGACCAGGAGAACGCAACACACGCAACAATGTCATGACAATGACGTGGTAATAGAATGTTCTAGCAAGCGTTTTGATTACACATGTGTGTTTGCACACACACACACACCCCCCCCCCACCCACCCACCTTTCAGAAAGTATTCATATAGCCCTGGGCTTATTCCACATGTTTCGTTGTGTTCACAGCCCTGAATTCAAAATGGTCTTGTTTCTCACCCATTTTCACACAATACCCCTCAACAAAATGACAAAGTTATATCAATGATGTCGCTCTTGCTGCGGGCGATTCCCTGATCCACCTCTACGCAGACGACACCATTCTGTATACTTCCGGCCCGTCCTTGGACACTGTGCTATCTAACCTCCAAACGAGCTTCAATGCCATACAACACTCCTTCCGTGGCCTCCAACTGCTCTTAAAACGCTAGTAAAAAACCAAATGCATGCTTTTCAACCGTTCGCTGCCTGCACCCGCACGCCCTACTAGCATCACCACCCTAGAATATGTGGACATCTATAAGTACCTAGGTGTCTGGCTAGACTGTAAACTCCCCTTCCAGACTCATATCAAACATCTCCAATCTAAAATCAAATCTAGAGTTGGCTTTCTATTCCGCAACAAAGCCTCCTTCACTCACGCCGCCAAACTTACCCTAGTAAAACTGACTATCCTACCGATCCTCGACGATGTCATCTACAAAATTGCTTCCAACACTCTACTCAGCAAACTGGATGCAGTCTATCACAGTGCCATCCGTTTTGTTACTAAAGCACCTTATACCACCCACCACTGCGACCTGTATGCTCTAGTCGGCTGGCCCTCGCTACATATTCGTCACTAGACCCACTGGCTCCAGGTCATCTACAAGTCCATGCTAGGTAAAGCTCTGCCTTATCTCAGTTCACTGGTCACGATGGCAACACCCACCCGTAGCACGCGCTCCAGCAGGTGTATCTCACTGATCATCCCTAAAGCCAACACCTCATTTGGCCGCCTTTCCTTCCAGTTCTCTGCTGCCTGCGACTGGAACGAATTGCAAAAATCGCTGAAGTTGGAGACTTATATTTCCCTCACCAACTTCAAACATCTGCTATCTGAGCAGCTAACCGATCGCTGCAGTTGTACATAGTCTATCGGTAAACAGCCCACCCATTTTCACCTACCTCATCCCCATACTGTTTTTATTTATTTACTTTTCTGCTCTTTTGCACACCAATATCTCTACCTGTACATGACCATCTGATCATTTATCACTCCAGTGTTAATCTGCAAAATTGTAATTATTCGCCTACCTCCTCATGCCTTTTGCACACATTGTATATAGACATTTGTTTTCTACTGTGTTACTGACTTGTTAATTGTTTACTCCATGTGTAACTCTGTGTTGTTGTCTGTGTCACACTGCTGTGCTTTATCTTGGCCAGGTCGCAGTTGCAAATGAGAACTTGTTCTCAACTAGCCTACCTGGTTAAATAAAGGTGTTCTCAACTAGCCTACCTGGTTAAATAAAGGTCAAAAATAAAATAAAATAAATAAAAAAAGTTGAAAACATGTTTTGAATCCGTCCACACATTTTATCAAAATGAAATGCAGAAGTCTTATTTAGTTAAGTATTCAGAGCCCTTTGTTATAACACTCCAAAATGGGCTCGGGTGCATCCCGATTTCCTTCGCTCATCCGCGAGGCGTCGCCACAACCCGATTGGAGTCCACCTGTATCCAATTCAACAGTTTGGACATTGATTTTAGAGAGCGAGAAACACACCCGTCTATATGAGGGTCCCAGAGTTGACAGGTTATATCAGAGTTGACAGGTTATATCTGAACTACCCAGACTCTGTCTAGAGCTGGCCGTCCGACCAAAATTCTCAATAAATTTGCTACAATTTCTATTTAAAAAAAAACATGTTTTCACTGTCATTATGGTGTATTGTAAGGGAACAAAAACATACATTAAATCCATTTTTTTTTTAAATTCAGGCTGTAAACACAACAAAATGTGGAATAAGTGAAGGGGTATGAGTATTTTCTGGAGATACTGTATTAAAATCCTCACCTATAGACATCTTCAGAAGACAGCTGATTGAGAATCTTAGCCAGGATGTGTCTGAGGTTCTTCCTCTTCAGCTCGGTAAAGATGTCTACCTTCCCCAGGCCCATCTTCCTGCCGATCAGCCCAGCCAGGGGCATGGTGGTCCTGAAGGCCTCCTTCTCAGAGACCCTCAGCAGTTCCTCCAGACTGGTGCGCTCCAGCAACATCCTGGATGTCCTCTGGGACAGGGCCCGGACCATCTGCAGGGCCGGCGTGAAGGACAGGTCCTCTAGCTTAGCGGTGGTTGTTGTTGTTGTTGTTTTCGGCGGCGTCACATCCGGGAAGACGTCACTGTCGTCATCCTCCTTGAAGATGCTGCGCTCCAGATGTTCCTGGGATACGAGGTTCTTCTTCTCTCTGCGATGAGTTCTGTGGCCAGCCAGGTTCCTCACGTCCCGGTCCCCCTCAGACTGGGAACCCCCCTCTCGGAGAGTGGAGAGGCGACGCTGGCGCTCCAGTCTGGACCTGATGATCAGAATTTTTGATGATCATAAACGACTTCACAGAAAAAAAAATGGAAGCAAGCAACAAACTGAATTACACCAAGTACAACTAAAATTATTAAATATGACAATTATTAGCTACAAAAACACCATAAACATACAACACTAAAAACGTTCTACAGTTTCTCAACTCAACTTTCTCAACCCCCCCCCCCCCCCCGCCCCAAACAGCACACATTTGTATATACTGTTGAGGGTACTCAAGGATTGGCGATGAGAAACACTGTTCTAGGGCGTTCAACGGAAGTCAAAAAGCCATCTAGCCTACCTCCTCTTCATCGTCTCAGCCAGCCTGCTGGGGGTCTCCTTGCACCTGGAGCTACCCGACGACAGCAGCAGCAGCTCCTGGAAGGAACCATCATTGTCTACCGTGGAGTCCTGGGATTTATCCAGAGCCAAGGAGCTGAAGCCGCTGTCCTCAGACACAGAGCGGTTGTAGTGTTTACGAGTAGGGGTGGAGGACGGGGTGTCAAAGTGGTATTTAGGAGCAGGGGTGCTCAGGACACTCAGGCTGTCCGAGAGGTTAGCCGCTACGTCGTTGTTGACCGGAGTCTGGAAGTCGTCTCTGGCCGAGGGCGTTAATCTGCTATAGCGCGGGGTCTCCGGCATCTCCGTGGTAAGGAGGTCTGAGGGACCGACGCTCTCTTCCAGGTCTGCATCTGAGAGCGACGTAGCACAGGCCTTTCTCTCAAAGAGAGTGACGTTGGCCATGTTGCATTTGCCATCTTCGAGTGTCGAGGTTTTTACGAGAGAGAAGAGGAGGCGCAGTTTCCTGCCGGACAGAAGCACGTCTTCTGGTTTTAAAGTGCTTGAAGCCAAAGCGCCAATAGTAAAGGCACCCGGCGAGTCAAAGACCTCAGTTGAGCCGTGTTCGGTTCTCCCGTTGGATGACGAGTCAGTCCCTGTAGTGCGCGGCGTTTCTGTATCGTCTGCAGTTTTAGACACGAGGAGACGTCTTCTCAGCAACGGCTCTCTCCTGGATACTTTAGGCGTTTCGCACCAGCCGTTCTTCAACGGCTGCTCCTTCAGGAAGTCTTTCCGTGGACTTCTGACGCCCGCTTGTCGTCTGTTCTTTCTGGGTGACAGAGGTTCGCATTTCCGTGAAACGTTCTCTTTAGGCGTTTCGTGATAACCGTCATCAGAAGATAAACACTTCGAGAGGTCAAAATCCTCTCCGCTCTCAATCTTAGAGCTGTAGCCGCTGTCCAGGTATCCGCTGTCATGACCAGCTCCATATTGCGGGTCTTTGAGGTTGTGGAAATTGACATCTGGTCTGAGACAGTGCTCCATACTCCCTTTCAGATGTAGAAACACAGATATTTCACCGGGTTGACGGGTCTGGCGTTTCAAACTGATCTGTGAGAAGACAATTGGAAAAACAATGCAGTTAGACAAAAAGGGTTACGTCACTTTTGTTGTAAACTAGCTAACTAGCTAACGTTAGCTTTAAGTTAATTCATGTAGCTAGCTAGTTAGCTCAAATTAAACAAACATGTAAACTGTACTTAATTTTGGTAAATACAAATATATCTAGATATATATAATATATCTATTTTTTTTATAAAATTAAAAAGTGGTCAATAGTTAACAGGTTATGAGAGTAGTTACTTTTAACCTTCCAAGTGGATAAAACAAACAGCCAGAAGCTAACTAGCAGTCGACGACAGTGACAACAACTCCGTAGTTGCTATGCTGTCGATAAACGGCATTTAAATCCCGTCGTTTTGGGGGTTTTAAACTGTTCCGGCTGGATATCTCCATGGCTCCCAGTCGCCCGCTCAAAACTGCACTGCGACCGCCAAAAAACCATCGACTGAGGCTGGGGACACTGGCTCCTTCTCTCTCCCTAGAGACCCATTAGCCCGCTGGCTAGTTGGCTGACTGGCTGACTGGCTGGCTGGTTGGCTGACTAGCTGAAAGGCTAGCTGACTGGTTGGCTAGCTGACTGGCTAGCTGAAAGGCTGGCTAGCTGACTGCTTGGCTAGCTGAAAGGCTGGCTAGCTGACTGCTTGGCTAGCTGACTGGCTGGCTGACTGGCTGGCTGACTGCTTGGCTGGCTGGCTGACTGGCTAGCTGACTGGCTATATATAGACTCCCCTTTTTTCTACTGTGTTATTGACTTGTTAATTGTTTACTCCATGTGTAACTCTGTGTTGTCTGTTCTCACTGCTATGCCTTATCTTGGCCAGGTCGCAGTTGCAAATGAGAACTTGTTCTCAACTAGCCTACCTGGTTAAATAAAGGTGAAATAAAAAAATAAAAATAAAAAATAGCTGAAAGGCTGGCTGGCTGACTGACTGGCTGGCTGGCTGGCGTCAAAAACAAAAATGTTAAAAAGCAGTTGCAATTTCAGAATGTGATTGCAATGTAGAGTCCATTGTTGTATTATTAATAGTTAGCTTTGCTTGTTAAACAATTGGATTACTAGCTTAAAGTTAATATACTAAATGTTAGCAACTCACCTTGAAATACATACTAAAATGTAATGCATATATATATACAAGCCTGAGACAGACGTTAACGTTACGTAGAAAACTAGTTAACGTTACTTACCTAGTTATTGTTTCAGAAAGAAAGTTAATCCGTTTCGAAGTGTTGTTTACTAAACTTCTAGCCAAAAGGCAAAATGTCGGACATTGCAAAGAGCTATATCGTGTTGTACCCGTACACAGACGACAGTCTCCTCGTCCTCCTAATGAACTGTGTGTGTTTAGGACTGAGATGTTTTCAAATCTGGTGCAAGTCTCACTCCACATCTCGCTCCACTTCTCGCGATGCTTTGTTTTCCCAAACACACGCACTGTAGTCTGGGAGGTAATTCTCCTTCTTTCATTCAACTACCGGACGGTGTAGATTGCTATGCGTTTAGCGAAACTCTCCGGTTGATGTCAACACAAGATTGTAATCACTCATTCTTGCATGTTATACCCTCGTTTAGGTGGGCTAGTAACATCTAAACTGAAGACATGGTGGCCACTAAGAAAACTGTGAGTTTGAGATTGGAAAAATCGTTCATTTATTATAAAAATGTTTGCGCACATCCTTAAACTTAATCGGTGATGGGTAAATGTTAATTTATCCCAGTGTTGAGTGACCAAGCAGGGTCCGCTTTCGGGTTAGCGAAGGAACTTTAGGCTTACGAGTGTCTACGATGCGTCTTTTCTAGGTCGCTAGATGTAACATGCGTTTCCCGAAACACCACGACAACGTTCGGTAGGTGCGTCGTTGCGGCATGTGTAATAAAGGCAGTGTTCATTCTCGGGTAAGCGTTCTCCGTTCAAATACATTGGACCTAATAGTCAAATGAAACCCCATTGAAATGAACATTACATTGACTTAGATATCAGGGAAATGTGTAGGCCTGTGTAGCATATACCGTATTCACTTTAATGCAGTCATCGAGGTTTTCATTTTAAGCTAATATTTTCTCACCTTGCTTGTAACAATTATAAAGACATTGGCAACTGTGTATTTGTAGTCAACTTCGTTGTGAAGTTATCTGCGGTCACACAGAGACAGATCCACATCTGGATTCTGTGTTTAGCGAGATCTTCTGTGTATAAAGTGACGCAGTAGGGGGGGGGGAAACGCAGGCAACGACGCTCTTGGCTTTTTCTACGAGTGGTCTGCGGGAGTCGATAAATAACTCGCGTTTAAGTACAACTTTAGTAGTGCTGGTTTTAGGGAAACGGCTCGGAGGTTTTAACATTGCTCATACGAAGGTTCTAACGATGAAGTTAGTCGTAAGATGCTTTTGTGAAACCGGGCCCTCGCCTGGTCTATATTGACATGCCATGATGCATGTGTAACCGATGGCAAATGGCTAGCTAGTTAGCGGTGGTGCGCGCTAATAGCCTTTCAATCAGTGACGTCACTCGCTTTGAGACCTTGAAGTAGTTGTTCCCCTTGAGCTACAAGGGCCGCGGCTTTTGTGGCGAGATGGATAACGATGCTTCGCGAGTGACTGTGGTTGATGTGTGCAGAGGATCCCTGGTTGAGGAGAGGGACGGAAGCTATACTGTTACACATGGACTGCCTTGTGTTCTGTCATAAAAAAATTTAAAAAGTGAACCTTTTTATTTAACTAAGTAAATTAAGAACAAATTCTTATTTACAATGATGGCCTACAATGGACGAAGTTGGGACAATTGTGTGTCGCCCTATGGGACTCCCAATCACAGCAGGTTGTGATACAGCCTGGAATCGAACCAGGGTCTGTAGTGACAGTGAGATGCAGTGTCTTAAGACCGCTGAACCAGGGTCTGTAGTGACGCCTCTAGCACTGAGACACAGTGCCTTAGACCGCTGAACCAGGGTCTGTAGTGACGCCTCTAGCACTGAGACGCAGTGTCTTAGACCGCTGAACCAGGGTCTGTAGTGACGCCTCTAGCACTGAGATGCAGTGTCTTAGACCGCTGAACCAGGGTCTGTAGTGACGCCTCTAGCACTGAGATGCAGTGTCTTAGACCGCTGAACCAGGGTCTGTAGTGACGCCTCTAGCACTGAGATGCAGTGCCTCAGATCGCTGAACCAGGGTCTGTAGTGACACTGAGATGCAGTGTCTTAGACCGCTGCGCCACTTGGGAGCCTATTTATGCAGTCGTGGGCTAAAAGCAGCCCTGACTGTCAGAAGGCCAACTTTCCGACAGTTGGTCTCTAAATCAGTTTCTCTCCCCAGAAAAAGTCCCTGGAGTCCATCAACTCTCGTCTTCAGCTGGTGATGAAGAGTGGTAAATACGTACTGGGCTACAAACAGACTCAGAGGATGATCCGTCAGGGCAAAGCCAAGCTGGTCATCCTGGCCAACAACACACCTGCTCTCAGGTAACTACACTGATCCAAAAATAGAAACGCAACATGTGAAGTGTTAGTCTCATGACATGAACTGAAATAAGACCTCTCAGATATTTTCCATACGTGCAAAAAAGCTTTTTCATATTGAGTTCACAATTCGTTTTTTTAAAAACCCTGTTGTGAGCATTTTTGCCTTTGCTAAAAATAATCTATTCACCGGACAGATGTGGCATATCAAGAAGCTGATTAGGGGTTATAGCATGGGGCAGGCATGACGTTGTGAACAGAGTGTCATCGTGGTGGAGGTGGGGTTATAGCATGGGGCAGGCATGACGTTGTGAACAGAGTGCCCCGTGGTGGAGGTGGGGTTATAGCATGGGGCAGGCATGACGTTGTGAACAGAGTGCCCCGTGGTGGAGGTGGGGTTATAGCATGGGGCAGGCATAAGCTACGGACAACAAACACGATGGCGATTTGAATACACAGGGATGTAGATGATGAGATCCCGAGGCCCCATTGTTTCAGCATGACGATGAATGGGCCCCATGTCGCAAGAAATCTGTACACAGTTCCCGGAAGGCGGGTAATGTCCCGTTCTTCCATGGCCTGCGTACGCTCCTCCACTCTGGATCGCCATGTAGGACTGTGTTCCAGTTCCCAGCCAATATCCAGCAACTTCAACACAGCCATTTGAATTAGAGTGGGGACAACATTCCACAGGCCACAATCAACAGCCTGATTTAACTCTTATGTGAAGGAGATGTGTCACGCTGCATGAGGTAAATGGTTTGTCACATCAGATACGGCGGACTGGTTTTCTGATCCACGCCCTTACCTTTTTTTTTTTTTTGGATAAGGTGTCTGTGACCAACAGATTCATATCTCTGTGTTCACAGTTGTGTGAAATCCATAGATTAGGGCCTGATTAATTTATTTCAATTGACTGATTTATTTGAAATCAGGTGTGCTACTACTTGGCTGGAGCAGAAGCCTCTTTCCCTCAGGGAAGATTACGCAGTCCTCCTCAGCACTGATATTGAACTACAGTGAACCCACCCTAAAGGTGACTGGGCTCAGCACTGATATTGAACTAAAGTGAACCCACCCTAAAAGTGACTGGGCTCAGCACTGATATTGAACTACAGTGAACCCACCCTAAAAGTGACTGGGCTCAGCACTGATATTGAACCCACCCTAAAAGTGACTGGGCTCAGCACTGATATTGAACTAAAGTGAACCCACCCTAAAAGTGACTGGGCTCAGCACTGATATTGAACTAAAGTGAACCCACCCTAAAAGTGACTGGGCTCAGCACTGATATTGAACTAAAGTGAACCCACCCTAAAAGTGACTGGGCTCAGCACTGATATTGAACCCACCCTAAAAGTGACTGGGCTCAGCACTGATATTGAACTAAAGTGAACCCACCCTAAAAGTGACTGGGCTCAGCACTGATATTGAACTAAAGTGAACCCACCCTAAAAGTGACTGGGCTCAGCACTGATATTGAACCCACCCTAAAAGTGACTGGGCTCAGCACTGATATTGAACTAAAGTGAACCCACCCTAAAAGTGACTGGGCTCAGCACTGATATTGAACCCACCCTAAAAGTGACTGGGCTCAGCACTGATATTGAACTAAAGTGAACCCACCCTAAAAGTGACTGGGCTCAGCACTGATATTGAACTAAAGTGAACCCACCCTAAAAGTGACTGGGCTCAGCACTGATATTGAACTAAAGTGAACCCACCCTAAAAGTGACTGGGCTCAGCACTGATATTGAACTAAAGTGAACCCACCCTAAAAGTGACTGGGCTCAGCACTGATATTGAACTAAAGTGAACCCACCCTAAAAGTGACTGGGCTCAGCACTGATATTGAACTAAAGTGAACCCACCCTAAAAGTGACTGGGCTCAGCACTGATATTGAACTAAAGTGAACCCACCCTAAAAGTGACTGGGCTCAGCACTGATATTGAACTAAAGTGAACCCACCCTAAAAGTGACTGGGCTCAGCACTGATATTGAACTAAAGTGAACCCACCCTAAAAGTGACTGGGCTCAGCACTGATATTGAACTAAAGTGAACCCACCCTAAAAGTGACTGGGCTCAGCACTGATATTGAACTACAGTGAACCCACCCTAAAAGTGACTGGGCTCAGCACTGATATTGAACTAAAGTGAACCCACCCTAAAAGTGACTGGGCTCAGCACTGATATTGAACTAAAGTGAACCCACCCTAAAAGTGACTGGGCTCAGCACTGATATTGAACTAAAGTGAACCCACCCTAAAAGTGACTGGGCTCAGCACTGATATTGAACTAAAGTGAACCCACCCTAATAGTGATTTGAACTCTTCTCCCGGTAGGAAATCAGAGATCGAGTACTATGCGATGCTGGCTAAGACTGGGGTCCACCACTACAGTGGGAACAACATAGAGCTCGGCACGGCCTGTGGAAAGTACTTCAGAGTCTGTACCCTGGCCATCATTGACCCTGGTGTGTGTGTGTGTGTGTGTGTGTGTGTGTGTGTGTGTGTGTGTGTGTGTGTGTGTGTGTGTGTGTGTGTGTGTGTGTGTGTGTGTGTGTGTGTGTGTATAAACTGTTATTCTCTCACTACTGGTTTCTAGAATGTAACTTGTCATTATTTTCTAATCATCCACAGGGGACTCAGACATCATCAGGAGTATGCCTGATCAGCCACAGGGGGAGAAGTAGTCTGGTCACTGCTGTTTCTCTGTAGATGTATTTTGGTATAAATAAATCGACTTCAAGATGATCCAGTTGTTTTTGTCATATGTTTAGTCATTGACATGTAATTGTAGTACAATGGAAGAAATTGTGGAAGAGACTAAGAAATGTGGGCACTCGTGTTTTTTTTTTTTCTACATCAAGCTTGCATTGTAATGAAGAGGGTCACCCCCTGGCGTTGGGTCACCCCCCCCCCCCCCCGGCGTTCGGTCACCCCCCCGGTGTTGGGTCACCCCCCCGGTGTTGGGTCACCCCCCCGGTGTTGGGTCACCCCCTGGTGTTCAGTCACCCCGGTGTTAATGGACTGTAGTAGAGCCACAAAGGCCAAAAGGCACAATACCATCTTCACATGTCACAACTAGTGTATCGGACTCTCCTGTAATAAACATTACCACTTTTAGATGGGGCCCATATAATTGGTCCCAACAGTCGACAACAATTCCTTCACTGAAATAATAGATTGTTAGTGGTCACTCACAACACAGCAATATAAATCTGTCATTGGGTACTGTCAAACTCTCAGAGCACAGTCCAGGGATGTATTCATTCTGCCTAATGGGTTCAAAACATTTCCCAACTAAAACTATAGTTGCTATTGGACAAATACAAGTAGGATTCATTTGCTTCTGTTTTTAAGAGACCCTTTTTTTTAACAACATAATTGTCAGAATGAATACACTAGTTCAGTGTGTTCTGGTTGAGTTCAGACCCTCTACAGCCCATCCTGATGTTCCAGTTCAGTCTCGGTGTGGGTTGGTTCACGACTTCCACTCCAGACGTTCTAGGTTTCTCCAGAACATTAGCACGAGACTACAATGTAATCGCAAGACTAGTCAATTCACTTGTGTTTGGCCTTAGTGGCCAGAGCCTGTAGGTTAGCCGGTCCTCCCCACACTGTCCCGAACACGTCCCTCTCAGTCCCCAGGGCCACCTCCAGGGGGAGCTCTCTCCCAGACACCACCACGCTCTTTATGGCTCTGATGACCGGGGCTGGACCCGCGGTGTAGCATCCCAACCACTGCTCTGCCTCCAGGAGGGCATTGGCTCCAGACCCAGCCAGGGAACCTTCCAGGACCCTGTCCGCAAGCCCAATCTGAAGCCCCATCTCTGGGTCTATTTTCAAAGCGCCACCCAGCATCTTCAGGGCGTTCTGGCCGCCTACGATGCGTACCAATCTAGCTGCACCGCCCCAACCAGGGACCAGACCCATGTGTTTATGGACAAACTGGATCACACCGCCCGGCGCCATCAACCTAGCAGGGAGAGACCGGGAACGTTTGTTTTTTTAGAGATTGGAAACTTGGTGGATTTGTTTTTTTAATATTTCTAGAAAATGCCTTTTTATGTGAACTCTACTTTTCTCCACTATCTGGATGTAGGCCTAAAGGTTAATAAACACAATGGTGATATCTATGGACAGTGAGTCACGTTACTGTACCTAAAGTCACAGGCAGTAGTGAGTTCAGCTCCTCCCCCCAGTGCGTTCCCTTCCACCAGAGCTACAGACAACAGAGGTAGCCTTCAACAGAGAACACGTGGGTTAGTGTGGCACAGAGCATCTGGTGTGACACGCCGATCTAGAACCATCTACCACAGAGGGTAGTGTGTAACTACCTCAGTAGTCTGGTCAGGGCATTCTGCATGAACGTACACATCTTCATCCCATCCTGAAAGACAAGACGCTTTGTTTTAGACCAGGAGGTCCAACTCATTCCATGGAGGGCCTGGTAGTGTCTGCTGGTTTTTGGGGGGGGGGGGGTTCCTTTCAATTAAGACCTAGACAACCAGGTGAGGGGACTTCCTGACTAATTAGTGACCTTAATTCATCAACCAAGGAAGGAAAGAAGCACACTCGGTTTAGGAAGTCAGATTGGATGGAAGTAGGAGTGCCCCAATACAAATGTGACTGAATAAAAACTGTTCACTGAGCTTTCTACTGGTCTTTCAGAGAGAGAACCTCAGAGAGACTGACCTGAGGGTTGGATATATCTCTGACAACATTGAGGACTGACCTGAGGGTTGGATATATCTCTGACAACATTGAGGACTGGCCTGAGGGTTGGCTATATCTCTGACAACATTGAGGACTGACCTGAGGGTTGGATATATCTCTGACAACATTGAGGACTGGCCTGAGGGTTGGCTATATCTCTGACAACATTGAGGACTGACCTGAGGGTTAGATATATCTCTGACAACATTGAGGACTGACCTGAGGGTTGGATATATCTCTGACAACATTGAGGACTGACCTGAGGGTTGGATATATCTCTGACAACATTGAGGACTGGCCTGAGGGTTGGCTATATCTCTGACAACATTGAGGACTGACCTGAGGGTTGGATATATCTCTGACAGCATTGAGGACTGACCTGAGGGTTAGATATATCTCTGACAACATTGAAAACTGACCTGAGGATTGGATATAGCCCTGACTGCGTTGAGGTCTGACCCAGAGCAGAATGTCCCAGCAGCCCCCTGGATGATGAGACCTTTGCCCTCCGTCCACTCCTCTAGCTGGGACACCCTCTCCTCCAGCTCCACCATCATGGAACCTGGAGAAAACAGGGTAGTGTTCAGTAGGGATAAAACGTTTTGAACCTGAATGAAACAGGGAGGTACAACCTGAACATGTTCAATATGAGGTGGAGGATTGACGAGAGACAAACTGCTTCTCTTCTAGTTTTCATGAGAAATATTACTGTGATGAAAATTCTAGATAGTCTGTCTAATCAAATAACATTCAGCTCAGACACCCATACATACCCCACAAGACATGCCACCAGGGGTCTCTTCAGACACCCATACATACCCCACAAGACATGCCACCAGGGGTCTCTTCAGACACCCATACATACCCCACAAGACATGCCACCAGGGGTCTCTTCAGACACCTATACATACCCCACAAGACATGCCACCAGGGGTCTCTTCAGACACCTATACATACCCCACAAGACATGCCACCAGGTGTCTCTTCAGACATTCATACATACCCCACAAGACATGCCACCAGGGGTCTCTTTAGACATTCATACCTACCCCACAAGACCTGCCACCAGGGGTCTCTTCAGACACCCAGACATACCCCACAAGACATGCCACCAGGGGTCTCTTCAGACACCTATACATACCCCACAAGACATGCCACCAGGGGTCTCCACACATTCATACATACCCCACAAGACATGCCACCAGGGGTCTCTTCAGACACCCATACATACCCCACAAGACCTGCCACCAGGGGTCTCTTCAGACACCCAGACATACCCCACAAGACATGCAACCAGGGGTCTCTTCAGACACCTATACATACCCCACAAGACATGCCACCAGGGGTCTCTTCACACATTCATACATACCTCACAAGACATGCCACCAGGGGTCTCTTCAGACACCCATACATACCCCACAAGACATGCCACCAGGGGTCTCTTCAGACACCCATATATAACCCACAAGACATTCCACCAGGGGTCTCTTCAGACACCAAGACATACCCCACTAGACATGCCACCAGGTGTCTCCTCAGACACCTATACACATGCCACCAGGGGTCTATTCAGACATTCATACCTACCCCACAAGACCTGCCACCAGGGGTCTCTTCAGACACCCAGACATACCCCACAAGACATGCCACCAGGGGTCCCTTCACAGTTCCCAAGTCCAAACTGAATTCACGGCAAAGCACAGTATTACACAGAGCCATGATCGCATGGAACTCCCATCTCCCAATTACAGCTCCCAGCGAACAGCAAAATTACCTTTTAAAAAAAACCCAGATTAAACAATATCTCATGGAATGACGGAAAATGTGAGGGGACACAAACAAACACACATTGTTTTGTTGTATTGTTAAATGGTTTTGTAATTGTAAGTCCTTGTCCATCAGTGTATCAGTGTTCTGTTGTCATGTTTTGTGTTGTTTTTGTGGACCTCCCAGAATGAGCAGCTGCTGCTTCTGCAAAAGCTAATGGAGATCCAAATAAACACGTTTTTTTTTTGTTGGTCATCTGTTGCTAAACGTTTTGCTACAGTGTGCCCTACTCAACACAACCCAGTTCATTGAGCACCAGCCCCCTTAGTTCCACTGTCATTCTCAGGAGAAACAAAGAGTCGGAAATATAAAGTGAAATATATTTCACTCCGTTTGGTGAAGAGAAAACCGAAGAGAATCGGAGTGATATTTAGTCTGAATTGCAGGTCAGCAAAGAGCAACACTCGGATCAATTTATACAATATAACATTAGGCAGTGCTTCCATACCAGAGAAAGCGTTCATGCGAGCAGGGTTGTTGACGGTCAGTACCGCGATGCCCGACTCCTGTTTGACAAGGTCTATAGATCCCCCAGGGAAAGCTTGGAGTTTCTCTCTGATCTCCTTCTCCTGGAACCCCTTGGCAGCGGTGTAAACTGATCCAATCCCCCTGAGGAGGTTCTGCCCCCAGGCACCAGGCCGACTGCCCCCGAGGAGGTGCTGCCCACAGGCACCAAGCCGAATGCCCCCGAGGAGGTGCTGCCTGGCTGCAGACAGAACCATGCTGCTACCAGGGAAAGGTAGGAGAGAAGGATGGAGGGATAGAAACAGACAGGAGAGGGACTGAGGAAGAGGAGGAGAGAGAGAAACAAAAAGGAGAGGAAGAGCAAGGGAGGGAAACAGAGAGGAATCAGCACTGTTATTGAACTGTAAAAACAGTTGGCCAGAGTTGGTTGCTAGGTCGTATGTGTGCAGCTACCAGTCCATAATAGTCCTCTGTCTGTGCTAACTGAGGCAGATAGACAGTAGCTCAGGTCCAAGGGCATGCGTCCGGTCCCAACTAAGAGATCTACGCATGCGCATCTGGCCCGTGCAGAGGCACCTTATTGTTGTTGCCTTTGAGCGATGGGCAAGAGCTAGCTAAACTAACCATGTCCTTCAGTTATATCCCCTTTATAAAAATGTGGATTTCTAAAAGCGTAGACTTTAACATCCCCAAAAGTACTGTGGAAAAAACGTCCCTAACAACCTGATAATTAGGTGATATAACATAAGAAGCGACATCTTAAAATATTTCACAAACCTGTGCTGTTTGATAGCTCAATGTTGTGGTGTTACATTGAAACCTCGCCCCCCGGAAACATGAACCAGTGAACAAGGAACTTGGCCAGCTGCACTTCGCTGGAACCGACACACGAGGGCAAGCGAACACTACCATCGTTCAGAATGATTGATTCTATGTAGTTTTACTAAAGAGAATTGTGGTATACACTCTTTAACCTTTATTTAATTAGGCAAGTCAGTTAAGAACAACATTTTAATTACAATGACAGCCTATCAACAGCCAAAAGGCCTTCTGCGGGGACAGGGGCTGAACAAAATTAAAGAAATAAAAAATACATTTAAAAAAAAATGGAAATACACCCTCCTGATATCCCCTCCTTTCCTCTCTCCCTCCTCCTGATATCCCCTCCTTTCCTCTCTCCCTCCTCCTGATATCCCCTCCTTTCCTCTCTCCCTCCTCCTGATATCCCCTCCTTTCCTCTCTCCCTCCTCCTGATATCCCCACCTTTCCTCTCTCCCTCCTCCTGATATCCCCTCCTTTCCTCTCTCCCTCCTCCTGATATCCCCACCTTTCCTCTCTCCCTCCTCCTGATATCCCCTCCTTTCCTCTCTCCCTCCTCCTGATATCCCCACCTTTCCTCTCTCCCTCCTCCTGATATCCCCACCTTTCCTCTCTCTCTCCTCCTGATATCCCCACCTTTCCTCTCTCTCTCCTCCTGATATCCCCTCCTTTCCTCTCTCCCTCCTCCTGATATCCCCTCCTTTCCTCTCTCCCTCCTCCTGATATCCCCTCCTTTCCTCTCTCCCTCCTCCTGATATCACCACCTTTCCTCTCTCCCTCCTCCTGATATCCCCACCTTTCCTCTCTCCCTCCTCCTGATATCCCCACCTTTCCTCTCTCCCTCCTCCTGATATCCCCACCTTTCCTCTCTCCCTCCTCCTGATATCCCCACCTTTCCTCTCTCCCTCCTCCTGATATCCCCACCTTTCCTCTCTCCCTCCTCCTGATATCCCCACCTTTCCTCTCTCCCTCCTCCTGATATCCCAACCTTTCCTCTCTCCCTCCTCCTGATATCCCCACCTTTCCTCTCTCCCTCCTCCTGATATCCCCACCTTTCCTCTCTCCCTCCTCCTGATATCCCCTCCTTTCCTCTCTCCCTCCTCCTGATATCACCACCTTTCCTCTCTCCCTCCTCCTGATATCCCCACCTTTCCTCTCTCCCTCCTACTGATATCCCCACCTTTCCTCTCTCCCTCCTCCTGATATCCCCACCTTTCCTCTCTCCCTCCTCCTGATATCCCCACCTTTCCTCTCTCCCTCCTCCTGATATCCCAACCTTTCCTCTCTCCCTCCTCCTGATATCCCCACCTTTCCTCTCTCCCTCCTCCTGATATCCCAACCTTTCCTCTCTCCCTCCTCCTGATATCCCCACCTTTCCTCTCTCCCTCCTCCTGATATCCCCACCTTTCCTCTCTCCCTCCTCCTGATATCCCCACCTTTCCTCTCTCCCTCCTCCTGATATCCCCTCCTTTCCTCTCTCCCTCCTCCTGATATCCCCTCCTTTCCTCTCCCTCCTCCTGATATCCCCTCCTTTCCTCTCTCCCTCCTCCTGATATCCCCTCCTTTCCACTCTCCCTCCTCCTGATATCCCCACCTTTCCTCTCTCCCTCCTCCTGATATCACCACCTTTCCTCTCTCCCTCCTCCTGATATCCCCACCTTTCCTCTCTCCCTCCTCCTGATATCCCCACCTTTCCTCTCTCCCTCCTCCTGATATCCCCACCTTTCCTCTCTCCCTCCTCCTGATATCCCCACCTTTCTTCTCTCCCTCCTCCTGATATCCCCACCTTTCCTCTCTCCCTCCTCCTGATATCCCCACCTTTCCTCTCTCCCTCCTCCTGATATCACTACCTTTCCTCTCTCCCTCCTCCTGATATCACCACCTTTCCTCTCTCTCTCCTCCTGATATCCCCACCTTTCCTCTCTCCCTCCTCCTGATATCCCCTCCTTTCCTCTCTCCCTCCTCCTGATATCCCCTCCTTTCCTCTCTCCCTCCTCCTGATATCCCCTCCTTTCCTCTCTCCCTCCTCCTGATATCCCCTCCTTTCCTCTCTCCCTCCTCCTGATATCCCCTCCTTTCCTCTCTCCCTCCTCCTGATATCCCCACCTTTCCTCTCTCCCTCCTCCTGATATCACCACCTTTCCTCTCTCCCTCCTCCTGATATCCCCACCTTTCCTCTCTCCCTTCTCCTGATATCCCCACCTTTCCTCTCTCCCTCCTCCTGATATCCCCACCTTTCCTCTCTCCCTCCTCCTGATATCCCCACCTTTCCTCTCTCCCTCCTCCTGATATCCCCACCTTTCCTCTCTCCCTCCTCCTGATATCACCACCTTTCCTCTCTCCCTCCTCCTGATATCCCCACCTTTCCTCTCTCCCTCCTCCTGATATCTCCACCTTTCCTCTCTCCCTCCTCCTGATATCTCCACCTTTCCTCTCTCCCTCCTCCTGATATCCCCACCTTTCCTCTCTCCCTCCTCCTGATATCCCCACCTTTCCTCTCTCCCTCCTCCTGATATCCCCACCTTTCCTCTCTACCTCCTCCTGATATCCCCAACTTTCTTCTCTCCCTCCTCCTGATATCACCACCTTTCCTCTCTCCCTCTTCCTGATATCCCCATCTTCCCTCTCTCCCTCCTCCTGATATCCCCACCTCTCTCCCTCCTCCTGATATCCCCACCTCTCTCCCTCCTCCTGATATCCCCACCTTTCCTCTCTCCCTCCTCCTGATATCCCCACCTTTCCTCTCTACCTCCTCCTGATACCCCCACCTCTCTACCTCCTCCTGATATCCCCACCTTTCCTCTCTACCTCCTCCTGATATCCCCACCTTACCTCTCTCCCTCCTCCTGATATCCCCACCTTTCCTCTCTCCCTCCTCCTGATATCCCCACCTTTCCTCTCTCCCTCCTCCTGATATCCCCACCTTTCCTCTCTACCTCCTCCTGATATCCCCAACTTTCTTCTCTCCCTCCTCCTGATATCACCACCTTTCCTCTCTCCCTCTTCCTGATATCCCCATCTTTCCTCTCTCCCTCCTCCTGATATCCCCACCTCTCTCCCTCCTCCTGATATCCCCACCTCTCTCCCTCCTCCTGATATCCCCACCTTTCCTCTCTCCCTCCTCCTGATATCCCCACCTTTCCTCTCTCCCTCCTCCTGATATCCCCACCTCTCTCCCTCCTCCTGATATCCCCACCTTTCCTCTCTACCTCCTCCTGATATCCCCACCTTACCTCTCTCCCTCCTCCTGATATCCCCACCTTTCCTCTCTACCTCCTCCTGATATCCCCACCTTTCCTCTCTACCTTCTCCTGATATCCCCACCTTTCCTCTCTACCTCCTCCTGATATCCCCACCTTTCCTCTCTACCTCCTCCTGATATCCCCACCTTTCTTCTCTCCCTCCTCCTGATATCCCCACCTCTCTCCCTCCTCCTGATATCCCCACCTTTCCTCTCTACCTCCTCCTGATATCCCCACCTTTCCTCTCTACCTCCTCCTGATATCCCCACCTTACCTCTCTCCCTCCTCCTGATATCCCCACCTTTCCTCTCTCCCTCCTCCTGATATCCCCACCTTTCCTCTCTCCCTCCTCCTGATATCCCCACCTTTCCTCTCTACCTCCTCCTGATATCCCCAACTTTCTTCTCTCCCTCCTCCTGATATCACCACCTTTCCTCTCTCCCTCTTCCTGATATCCCCATCTTTCCTCTCTCCCTCCTCCTGATATCCCCACCTCTCTCCCTCCTCCTGATATCCCCACCTCTCTCCCTCCTCCTGATATCCCCACCTTTCCTCTCTCCCTCCTCCTGATATCCCCACTTTCCTCTCTCCCTCCTCCTGATATCCCCACCTCTCTCCCTCCTCCTGATATCCCCACCTTTCCTCTCTACCTCCTCCTGATATCCCCACCTTACCTCTCTCCCTCCTCCTGATATCCCCACCTTTCCTCTCTACCTCCTCCTGATATCCCCACCTTTCCTCTCTACCTTCTCCTGATATCCCCACCTTTCCTCTCTACCTCCTCCTGATATCCCCACCTTTCCTCTCTACCTCCTCCTGATATCCCCACCTTTCTTCTCTCCCTCCTCCTGATATCCCCAACTTTCTTCTCTCCCTCCTCCTGATATCACCACCTTTCCTCTCTCCCTCTTCCTGATATCCCCATCTTTCCTCTCTCCCTCCTCCTGATATCCCCACCTCTCTCCCTCCTCCTGATATCCCCACCTCTCTCCCTCCTCCTGATATCCCCACCTTTCCTCTCTCCCTCCTCCTGATATCCCCACTTTCCTCTCTCCCTCCTCCTGATATCCCCACCTCTCTCCCTCCTCCTGATATCCCCACCTTTCCTCTCTACCTCCTCCTGATATCCCCACCTTACCTCTCTCCCTCCTCCTGATATCCCCACCTTTCCTCTCTACCTCCTCCTGATATCCCCACCTTTCCTCTCTACCTTCTCCTGATATCCCCACCTTTCCTCTCTACCTCCTCCTGATATCCCCACCTTTCCTCTCTACCTCCTCCTGATATCCCCACCTTTCTTCTCTCCCTCCTCCTGATATCCCCACCTCTCTCCCTCCTCCTGATATCCCCACCTTTCCTCTCTACCTCCTCCTGATATCCCCACCTTTCCTATCTACCTCCTCCTGATATCCCCACCTTTCCTCTCTCCCTCCTCCTGATATCCCCACCTTTCCTCTCTACCTCCTCCTGATATCCCCAACTTTCTTCTCTCCCTCCTCCTGATATCACCACCTTTCCTCTCTCCCTCTTCCTGATATCCCCATCTTTCCTCTCTCCCTCCTCCTGATATCCCCACCTCTCTCCCTCCTCCTGATATCCCCACCTCTCTCCCTCCTCCTGATATCCCCACCTTTCCTCTCTCCCTCCTCCTGATATCCCCACCTTTCCTCTCTCCCTCCTCCTGATATCCCCACCTCTCTCCCTCCTCCTGATATCCCCACCTTTCCTCTCTACCTCCTCCTGATATCCCCACCTTACCTCTCTCCCTCCTCCTGATATCCCCACCTTTCCTCTCTACCTCCTCCTGATATCCCCACCTTTCCTCTCTACCTTCTCCTGATATCCCCACCTTTCCTCTCTACCTCCTCCTGATATCCCCACCTTTCCTCTCTACCTCCTCCTGATATCCCCACCTTTCTTCTCTCCCTCCTCCTGATATCCCCACCTCTCTCCCTCCTCCTGATATCCCCACCTTTCCTCTCTACCTCCTCCTGATATCCCCACCTTTCCTCTCTACCTCCTCCTGATATCCCCACCTTACCTCTCTCCCTCCTCCTGATATCCCCACCTTTCCTCTCTCCCTCCTCCTGATATCCCCACCTTTCCTCTCTCCCTCCTCCTGATATCCCCACCTTTCCTCTCTACCTCCTCCTGATATCCCCAACTTTCTTCTCTCCCTCCTCCTGATATCACCACCTTTCCTCTCTCCCTCTTCCTGATATCCCCATCTTTCCTCTCTCCCTCCTCCTGATATCCCCACCTCTCTCCCTCCTCCTGATATCCCCACCTCTCTCCCTCCTCCTGATATCCCCACCTTTCCTCTCTCCCTCCTCCTGATATCCCCACTTTCCTCTCTCCCTCCTCCTGATATCCCCACCTCTCTCCCTCCTCCTGATATCCCCACCTTTCCTCTCTACCTCCTCCTGATATCCCCACCTTACCTCTCTCCCTCCTCCTGATATCCCCACCTTTCCTCTCTACCTCCTCCTGATATCCCCACCTTTCCTCTCTACCTTCTCCTGATATCCCCACCTTTCCTCTCTACCTCCTCCTGATATCCCCACCTTTCCTCTCTACCTCCTCCTGATATCCCCACCTTTCTTCTCTCCCTCCTCCTGATATCCCCACCTCTCTCCCTCCTCCTGATATCCCCACCTTTCCTCTCTACCTCCTCCTGATATCCCCACCTTTCCTATCTACCTCCTCCTGATATCCCCACCTTTCCTCTCTCCCTCCTCCTGATATCCCCACCTTTCCTCTCTCCCTCCTCCTGATATCCCCACCTCTCTCCCTCCTCCTGATATCCCCACCTTTCTTCTCTACCTCCTCCTGATATCACCACCTTTCTTCTCTCCCTCCTCCTGATATCCCCACCTTTCTTCTCTACCTCCTCCTGATATCCCCACCTTTCTTCTCTCCCTCCTCCTGATATCCCCACCTTTCTTCTCTACCTCCTCCTGATATCCCCACCTTTCTTCTCTACCTCCTCCTGATATCCCCACCTTTCCTCTCTCCCTCCTCCTGATATCCCCACCTTTCCTCTCTCCCTCCTCCTGATATCCCCACCTTTCCTCTCTCCCTCCTCCTGATATCCCCACCTTTCCTCTCTCCCTCCTCCTGATATCCCCACTTTCCTCTCTCCCTCCTCCTGATATCCCCACCTCTCTCCCTCTTCCTGATATCCCCATCTTCCCTCTCTCCCTCCTCCTGATATCCCCACCTCTCTCCCTCCTCCTGATATCCCCACCTCTCTCCCTCCTCCTGATATCCCCACCTTTCCTCTCTCCCTCCTCCTGATATCCCCACCTTTCCTCTCTACCTCCTCCTGATACCCCCGCCTCTCTACCTCCTCCTGATATCCCCACCTTTCCTCTCTACCTCCTCCTGATATCCCCACCTTACCTCTCTCCCTCCTCCTGATATCCCCACCTTTCCTCTCTCCCTCCTCCTGATATCCCCACCTTTCCTCTCTCCCTCCTCCTGATATCCCCACCTTTCCTCTCTACCTCCTCCTGATATCCCCAACTTTCTTCTCTCCCTCCTCCTGATATCACCACCTTTCCTCTCTCCCTCTTCCTGATATCCCCATCTTTCCTCTCTCCCTCCTCCTGATATCCCCACCTCTCTCCCTCCTCCTGATATCCCCACCTCTCTCCCTCCTCCTGATATCCCCACCTTTCCTCTCTCCCTCCTCCTGATATCCCCACCTTTCCTCTCTCCCTCCTCCTGATATCCCCACCTCTCTCCCTCCTCCTGATATCCCCACCTTTCCTCTCTACCTCCTCCTGATATCCCCACCTTACCTCTCTCCCTCCTCCTGATATCCCCACCTTTCCTCTCTACCTCCTCCTGATATCCCCACCTTTCCTCTCTACCTTCTCCTGATATCCCCACCTTTCCTCTCTACCTCCTCCTGATATCCCCACCTTTCCTCTCTACCTCCTCCTGATATCCCCACCTTTCTTCTCTCCCTCCTCCTGATATCCCCACCTCTCTCCCTCCTCCTGATATCCCCACCTTTCCTCTCTACCTCCTCCTGATATCCCCACCTTTCCTCTCTACCTCCTCCTGATATCCCCACCTTACCTCTCTCCCTCCTCCTGATATCCCCACCTTTCCTCTCTCCCTCCTCCTGATATCCCCACCTTTCCTCTCTCCCTCCTCCTGATATCCCCACCTTTCCTCTCTACCTCCTCCTGATATCCCCAACTTTCTTCTCTCCCTCCTCCTGATATCACCACCTTTCCTCTCTCCCTCTTCCTGATATCCCCATCTTTCCTCTCTCCCTCCTCCTGATATCCCCACCTCTCTCCCTCCTCCTGATATCCCCACCTCTCTCCCTCCTCCTGATATCCCCACCTTTCCTCTCTCCCTCCTCCTGATATCCCCACTTTCCTCTCTCCCTCCTCCTGATATCCCCACCTCTCTCCCTCCTCCTGATATCCCCACCTTTCCTCTCTACCTCCTCCTGATATCCCCACCTTACCTCTCTCCCTCCTCCTGATATCCCCACCTTTCCTCTCTACCTCCTCCTGATATCCCCACCTTTCCTCTCTACCTTCTCCTGATATCCCCACCTTTCCTCTCTACCTCCTCCTGATATCCCCACCTTTCCTCTCTACCTCCTCCTGATATCCCCACCTTTCTTCTCTCCCTCCTCCTGATATCCCCACCTCTCTCCCTCCTCCTGATATCCCCACCTTTCCTCTCTACCTCCTCCTGATATCCCCACCTTTCCTATCTACCTCCTCCTGATATCCCCACCTTTCCTCTCTCCCTCCTCCTGATATCCCCACCTTTCCTCTCTCCCTCCTCCTGATATCCCCACCTCTCTCCCTCCTCCTGATATCCCCACCTTTCTTCTCTACCTCCTCCTGATATCACCACCTTTCCTCTCTCCCTCCTCCTGATATCCCCACCTTTCTTCTCTACCTCCTCCTGATATCCCCACCTTTCTTCTCTCCCTCCTCCTGATATCCCCACCTTTCTTCTCTACCTCCTCCTGATATCCCCACCTTTCTTCTCTACCTCCTCCTGATATCCCCACCTTTCCTCTCTCCCTCCTCCTGATATCCCCACCTTTCCTCTCTCCCTCCTCCTGATATCCCCACCTTTCCTCTCTCCCTCCTCCTGATATCCCCACCTTTCCTCTCTACCTCCTCCTGATATCCCCAACTTTCTTCTCTCCCTCCTCCTGATATCACCACCTTTCCTCTCTCCCTCTTCCTGATATCCCCATCTTCCCTCTCTCCCTCCTCCTGATATCCCCACCTCTCTCCCTCCTCCTGATATCCCCACCTCTCTCCCTCCTCCTGATATCCCCACCTCTCTCCCTCCTCCTGATATCCCCACCTTTCCTCTCTCCCTCCTCCTGATATCCCCACCTTTCCTCTCTCCCTCCTCCTGATTTTCATTTATTTGTGGGGGAAAAAAAATCTTTGCAGTTCACTTTATATTCATGTAAGGGTTGTCTCCTTAGTTTAGCAGATTGGATGTTTGATATAAAACACACACCAACCATAATTCTGCCATAGCGTCTCCACACAGTGTGTAAGATCACATGGCAGTAGGAACAGAGCTTCCTTCTGCCTGCCTCCATTCATTCCCCTGTTATAAACAAAGCACTCTGTCTGAGGAACACATTCAGCTTGCAGGTCCTTATTCAGTCAGGAGAGGAGGCTTTTGTAATAACACATAGTTGGTTACCCCCCCCCCCCCCCCCCCCCCCGTTGGTTACCCCCCCCCCAGCAGAGAGGTTGGATTCAGAACTCAGATTACAGTAAATCAACTTCTCTCAATTGATATGGGATTGGTCCCATATCAACACTAACCCAATCTGACTGATCCCGAGAGAAGGCCAGGCTTATTCTACAATCACACATACTGATAGTGCTTCTGAAGTGCAGCTCTTTCATCTATGGGTCGGCCTGTATCTGTAGAATGCCCTGTTTCTTGTTTCGTCACTCTGGGCTCTGGTCAAACTGTGTCCCAATGGGCCCTGTTCAAACTGTGTCCCAATGGGCCCTGGTCAAACTGTGTCCCAATGGGCCCTGGTCAAAGGTGGTGCATTAAATAGGACATACTGCATTCCAACGGGCCCTGTGATGTCACCTCTCCAGGGTAGTTAAATGTGTGATGTCATCTCTTCAGGGTAGTTAAATGTGTGATGTCATCTCTTCAGGGTAGTTAAATGTGTGATGTCATCTCTTCAGGGTAGTTAAATGTGTGATGTCATCTCTCCAGGGTAGTTAAATGTGTGATGTCATCTCTCCAGGGTAGTTACATGTGTGATGTCACCTATCCAGGGTAGTTAAATATGTGATGTCACCTCTCCAGGGTAGTTACATGTGTGATGTCACCTCTCCAGGGTAGTTGCATGTATGATGTCATCTCTCCAGGGTAGTTAAATGTGTGATGTCATCCCTCCAGGGTAGTTAAATGTGTGATGTCATACTGTTTATACTGTGTCTAACTCAGGTGATGTTTATACTGTATCTAACTCAGGTGATGTTTATACTGTGTCTAACAGGTGATGTTTATACTGTGTCTAACTCAGGTGATGTTTATACTGTGTCTAACTCAGGTGATGTTTATACTGTGTCTAACAGGTGATGTTTATACTGTATCTAACAGGTGATGTTTATACTGTGTCTAACAGGTGATGTTTATACTGTGTCTAACTCAGGTGATGTTTATACTGTGTCTAACAGGTGATGTTTATACTGTGTCTAACAGGTGATGTTTATACTGTGTCTAACAGGTGATGTTTATACTGTATCTAACTCAGGTGATGTTTATACTGTGTCTAACTCAGGTGATGTTTATACTGTGTCTAACAGGTGATGTTTATACTGTATCTAACAGGTGATGTTTATACTGTATCTAACTCAGGTGATGTTTATACTGTCTAACTCAGGTGATGTTTATACTGTGTCTAACAGGTGATGTTTATACTGTGTCTAACAGGTGATGTTTATACTGTATCTAACTCAGGTGATGTTTATACTGTCTAACTCAGGTGATGTTTATACTGTGTCTAACTCAGGTGATGTTTATACTGTATCTAACTCAGGTGATGTTTATACTGTGTCTAACTCAGGTGATGTTTATACTGTATCTAACTCAGGTGATGTTTATACTGTGTCTAACTCAGGTGATGTTTATACTGTATCTAACAGGTGATGTTTATACTGTATCTAACAGGTGATGTTTATACTGTGTCTAACAGGTGATGTTTATACTGTGTCTAACTCAGGTGATGTTTATACTGTGTCTAACTCAGGTGATGTTTATACTGTGTCTAACAGGTGATGTTTATACTGTGTCTAACAGGTGATGTTTATGCTGTGTCTAACAGGTGGTGTTTATACTGTGTCTAACAGGTGATGTTTATACTGTGTCTAACAGGTGATGTTTATACTGTATCTAACAGGTGATGTTTATACTGTATCTAACAGGTGATGTTTATACTGTGTCTAACAGGTGATGTTTATACTGTGTCTAACAGGTGATGTTTATACTGTGTCTAACAGGTGATGTTTATACTGTGTCTAACTCAGGTGATGTTTATACTGTGTCTAACAGGTGATGTTTATACTGTGTCTAACAGGTGATGTTTATACTGTGTCTAACAGGTGATGTTTATACTGTGTCTAACAGGTGATGTTTATACTGTGTCTAACAGGTGATGTTTATACTGTATCTAACTCAGATGATGTTTATACTGTATCTAACAGGTGTTTATACTGTGTCTAACAGGTGATGTTTATACTGTGTCTAACAGGTGATGTTTATACTGTATCTAACAGGTGATGTTTATACTGTATCTAACAGGTGATGTTTATACTGTGTCTAACTCAAGTGATGTTTATACGGTGTCTAACAGGTGATGTTTATACTGTATCTAACTCAGGTGATGTTTATACTGTATCTAACAGGTGATGTTTATACTGTGTCTAACTCAGGTGATGTTTATTCTGCGAAAACACAATAAGACATAAAGAGAGGGAGACGAGGAGCCACTGAGCTGAACAAACTGATAGCCAATAGCCGCCCTGTAACGGTAAGGAGCCACTGAGCTGAACGACCTGATAGCCAATAGCAGCCCTGTAACGGTAAGGAGCTACTGAGCTGGACGACCTGATAGCCAATAGCCGCCCTGTAACGGTAAGGAGCCACTGAGCTGAACAACCTGATAGCCAATAGCAGCCCTGTAACGGTAAGGAGCCACTGAGCTGAACAACCTGATAGCCAATAGCAGCCCTGTAACGGTAAGGAGCCACTGAGCTGAACAACCTGATAGCCAATAGCAGCCCTGTAACGGTAAGGAGCCACTGAGCTGAACAACCTGATAGCCAATAGCAGCCCTGTAACGGTAAGGAGCCACTGAGCTGAACAACCTGATAGCCAATAGCAGCCCTGTAACGGTAAGGAGCTACTGAGCTGAACAACCTGATAGCCAATAGCAGCCCTGTAACGGTAAGAAGGTAAGAATAGCAAGACAAACATACAGACATATTGTAGATGTCTGACTCTGGCCACAGAAGGGAGGACTGTCGCTACTGGTAGGATAGTATCGTCATGGAGACAGCAAGTTATAAGTCCATAGACTGATGGGGAGAGAGGGAGACGGGACGCCCCCAGGTGGTGAAGGTAGGCAACAACACCTCCACTACGCTGATCCTCAACACCGGGGGCCCCACAAGGGTGCATGCTCACCCCCCCCCCCCTCCCCCCCCTGTACTCTCTGTTCACCCATGACTGGTTTGAAGACGACACAACAGTAGTAGGCCTGATTACCAACGACGGCGAGACCGCCTACAGGGAGGAGGTGAGGGCACTGGGAGAGTGGTGCTAGAAAAATAACCTCTCCCTCAACGTCAACACAAAGAAGGATCTGACCGTGGAGTACAGGATGCAACAGAGAGAGCACGCCCCCCGTCCACATCACAGACAACCTGATATGGTCCAGCCACGCAGACAGTGTGGCAAAGAAGTCGCAACAGAGCCTCTTCAACCTCAGGAGGCTGAAGAAATTTGTCTTGGTCCCTAAGACCCTCACAAACGTCTACAGATGCACCATTGAGAGTGAATACCAGACCTGTGAATAGCAGTCCTGTGAATAGCAGTCCTGTGAATACCAGACCTGTGAATACCAGACCTGTGAATATCAGACCTGTGAATACCAGACCTGTGAATACCAGACCTGTGAATACCAGACCTGTGAATAGCAGTCCTGTGAATAGCAGTCCTGTGAATACCAGACCTGTGAACATCAGACCTGTGAATACCAGACCTGTGCATATCAGACCTGTGAATAGCAGTCCTGTGAATAGCAGTCCTGTGAATAGCAGACCTGTGAATAGCAGACCTGTGAATACCAGACCTGTGAATAGCAGACCTGTGAATAGCAGACCTGTGAATAGCAGACCTGTGAATAGCAGACCTGTGAATACGGACAATGAACACAATTGCATTTTATCGATGGCAAATTGAATGCACAGAGATACCGTGACGAGATCCTGAGGCCCCACTGTCGTGCCATTCATCCTCCTCCATCACCTCATGTTTCATTCCAGACTCTGGGACCCTATCCCAGTCGTTCCAGACTCTAGGACTCTGCCCAACCCCAGTCGTTCCAGACTCTAGGACTCTGCCCAACCCTAGTCGTTCCAGACTCTAGGACTCTGCTCTATCCCAGTCATTCCAGACTCTGGGACTCTGCCCAACCCCAGTCGTTCCAGACTCTAGGACTCTGCCCAACCCTAGTCGTTCCAGACTCTAGGACTCTGCTCTATCCCAGTCATTCCAGACTCTGGGACTCTGCCCTACCCTAGTCGTTCCAGACTCTAGGACTCTGCTCTATCCCAGTCATTCCAGACTCTGGGACTCTGCCCTACCCTAGTCGTTCCAGACTCTAGGACTCTGCTCTATCCCAGTCATTCCAGACTCTGGGACTCTGCCCTACCCTAGTCGTTCCAGACTCTAGGACTCTGCTCTATCCCAGTCATTCCAGACTATGGGACTTTGCCCTATCCCAGTCGTTCCAGACTCTGGGACTCTGCCCTATCCCAGTCCTTCCAGACTCTGGGACTCTGCCCTATCCCAGTCATTCCAGACTCTGGGACTCTGCCCTATCCCAGTCATTCCAGACTCTGGGACTCTGCCCTATCCCAGTCGTTCCAGACTCTGGGACTCTGCCCTATCCCAGTCATTCCAGACTCTGGGACTCTGCCCTATCCCAGTCGTTCCAGACTCTAGGACTCTGCTCTATCCCAGTCATTCCAGACTATGGGACTTTGCCCTATCCCAGTCGTTCCAGACTCTGGGACTCTGCCCTATCCCAGTCCTTCCAGACTCTGGGACTCTGCCCTATCCCAGTCATTCCAGACTCTGGGACTCTGCCCTATCCCAGTCGTTCCAGACTCTGGGACTCTGCCCTATCCCAGTCGTTCCAGACTCTGGGACTCTGCCCTATCCCAGTCGTTCCAGACTCTAGGACTCTGCTCTATCCCAGTCGTTCCAGACTCTGGGACTCTGCCCTATCCCAGTCGTTCCAGACTCTGGGACTCTGCCCAATCCCAGTCATTCCAGACTCTGGGACTCTGCCCTACCCCAGTCATTCCAGACTCTAGGACTCTGCCCTACCCCAGTCATTCCAGACTCTGCCCTATCCCAGTCATTCCAGACTCTAGGACTCTGCTCTATCCCAGTCGTTCCAGACTCTGGGACTCTGCCCTATCCCAGTCGTTCCAGACTCTAGGACTCTGCTCTATCCCAGTCGTTCCAGACTCTAGGACTCTGCTCTATCCCAGTCGTTCCAGACTCTGGGACTCTGCCCTATCCCAGTCGTTCCAGACTCTGGGACTCTGCCCAATCCCAGTCATTCCAGACTCTGGGACTCTGCCCTACCCCAGTCATTCCAGACTCTAGGACTCTGCCCTACCCCAGTCATTCCAGACTCTGCCCTATCCCAGTCATTCCAGAGTCTAGGACTCTGCCCTATCCCAGTCGTTCCAGACTCTGGGACTCTGCCCTATCCCAGTCATTCCAGACTATGGGACTTTGCCCTATCCCAGTCATTCCAGAGTCTAGGACTCTGCCTTATCCCAGTCATTCCAGACTCTAGGACTCTGCCCTATCCCAGTCATTCCAGACTCTGGGACTCTGCCCTATCCCAGTCGTTCCAGACTCTGGGACTCTGCCCTACCCCAGTCGTTCCAGACTCTAGGACTCTGCTCTACCTCCTACTGTACGGAACAAGAAGTCACCAGGGTCAACAACCACCTGGATACTGAGTGACAGGACAGCCTTGTGGTCTCCTCAGGCAGGCAGTGGCAATTTAGTTAAACCAATTGGCATGGAGTGAGTGATGACACTATGTCGTCTGCTTGTCTGATAGGTCAGTTCTATACATATTGTATATACAGCACATCTCCATATATGGACGTGAATAATGAACCAAGCCTTTTGATCAAAGAGGAACAGGTTGAATGGGTTTAGGCTTGATCATCTATCCCGCTGAGGAGGATGTTACCATGCAGTTTCTGTTAGAGGATGGAGTCCGTCTGAAATTACAGTCAGGCTAATGGAGAGAGGAGCGTGTGGCTCTGAGAGAGAGAGAGAAACACAGAGAGAGAGGGAGGGAGGGAGGGGGGGATGGAGGGAGGGAGGGAGGGGGGGATGGAGGGAGGGAGGGAGGGGGGGGTGGAGGGAGGGAGGGAGGGGGGGGGGTGGAGGGAGGGAGGGGGGGGATGGAGGGAGGGAGGGAGGGGGAGGGAGGAGGGGGAGGGAGGGGGAGAGAGGCTGAGAGAGAGAAACAGAGGGAAGGAGTGAGGGAGACGGAAGAGGACAGGCCACTAAGTGATGCATCACCAGGTTGATACTCGGCTGTCTGCTGCAACACAGGAAGTCTGGGAATGTGCTGGAGTCAGCATGGTACTAAAACCTTCCTGAGATAAGACCCAGGACACACACACACACACACACACACACTCTCTCTTGCAGTTGAGTTGAATGTCAACGTGTCTGTTCAGTAGAATGTCTATTTCAGGGCAGGATGGATGGCAGGTTGGCAGATGCCACAGCCCTCAGTGGAACCCAAACCGCTGGGGCCCTAGGACTCCTAGAGAGAAGGGTCGGAGGTCAGGGTTCGGATGTCAGGGGTCGGAGGGCGGTGGGACACACACACACACGCTCGGGAACTTGTGGAGAGGACCTGTGGACCAGAGAACAGCTGTTTGAGAGGGAGTGCCCTAAACACCATAAAGATGCTGTCACAGCTGCTATAGTACAAGGTGTGTGTCTGTTCTTCGTGTGTGTGTGTGTGTGTGTCCGCTCTGTGTGTTTAGGAGACTGACTGTTGTTTGACAGGTAGTGTATGGAGCTAAATGTACCTACCCTACCATCTCTTTACCATGTCTATCTATATGTGACTGTCACTATGTAGAATGAAGATAGACAGCCCATGTCTGTCTGCCTGGTGGAGCTCTCCCCTGGGCCCATGTCTGTCTGCCTGGTGGAGCTCTCCCCTGGGCCCATGTCTGTCTGCCTGGTGGAGCTCTTCCCTGTGCCCATGTCTGTCTGCCTCGTGGAGCTCTCCCCTGGGCCCATGTCTGTCTGCCTGGTGGAGCTCTCCCCTGGGCCCATGTCTGTCTGCCTGGTGGAGCTCTCCCCTGGGCCCATGTCTGTCTGCCTGGTGGAGCTCTCCCCTGGGCCCATGTCTGTCTGCCTGGTGGAGCTCTCCCCTGGGCCCATGTCTGCCTGGTGGAGCTCTCCCCTGGGCCCATGTCTGTCTGCCTGGTGGAGCTCTCCCCTGGGCCCATGTCTGTCTGCCTGGTGGAGCTCTTCCCTGGGCCCATGTCTGTCTGCCTCGTGGAGCTCTCCCCTGGGCCCATGTCTGTCTGCCTGGTGGAGCTCTCCCCTGGGCCCATGTCTGTCTGCCTGGTGGAGCTCTCCCCTGGGCCCATGTCTGTCTGCCTGGTGGAGCTCTCCCCTGGGCCCATGTCTGTCTGTCACTATGCAGAATGAAGTCCAGGTTTGTTTACTGTTTTTACAGACTGACTGGGTGCTTAGGCGAACACGTGAGCCCCCTCCCTCCCACGTCCCACCCAGACCCAGACTTAGAAACAGGAACCCATCCCAGGGAAGGAGAGGTCAGGACTGGGCTTCTATCACCAGACCCAGACCCAGGAACCCATCCCAGGGAAGGAGAAGTCAGGACTGGGCTTCTATCACCAGACTCAGACCCAGGAACCCATCCCAGGGAAGGAGAGGTCAGGACTGGGCTTCTATCACCAGACCCAGACCCAGGAACCCATCCCAGGGAAGGAGAGGTCAGGACTGGGCTTCTATCACCAGACCCAGAAACAGGAACCCATCCCAGGGAAGGAGAGGTCAGGACTGGGCTTCTATCACCAGACCCAGACACAGGAACCCATCCCAGGGAAGGAGAGGTCAGGACTGGGCTTCTATCACCAGACCCAGAAACAGGAACCCATCCCAGGGAAGGAGAGGTCAGGACTGGGCTTCTATCACCAGACCCAGTGGAGGGGTAGGATTTCAGGCACCGAGACATCGTGGCTAAACGCATGCTATTTCTATCAGCGCAGGGTGCCAAGTTTAGACAGCCTGGGCTCAGGTGTCTGTCCACCACCTGGGTTCAACTACTATTTGAAATCATTTCATTCAGCTTGCCTGGCTTAACGGACCAATAGGAAAAGGTGCCAAAACAATAAACCCCACACAGCTGGCTCTCTAGGAAGGCTAGAGAAAACACTCAAAAGGTATTTGAAAGATTTTAAGTAGTGTTTAACCCAGGTCTGCCCCCCCCCCCCCCCCCCCGGCTCCAGGGAGCCGGGTCTGGTCCCCCACCCCCCAGGGAGCCGGGTCTGGCCCCCCCCCAGGGAGCCGGGTCTGTCCCCCCCCCCCCCCCCCCCCCCCCCCCCCCAGGGAGGGAGGGAGGGAGGGAGGGAGGGAATAGGGAATCTAGGCCTGCGTCCCAAACGGCTCCCTATTTCCTATATAGTGCACTACTTTTGATCAGGGCCCTGGAGTCCAAAGTCTTGTTTTAAAGTAGTGCACTTCATAGGGAATAAGGTATATGCTATTTGGGACGTAAATCAGCCCAGTCAACTCCTGAGTCCCTGGAGTAGACGGATGAAATCAACCCCCCCTTCAGAATGATGGATCAGCCCGGTCAACTCCTGAGTCCCTGGAGTAGACGGATGAAATCAACCCCCCCTTCAGAATGATGGATCAGCCCGGTCAACTCCTGAGTCCCTGGAGTAGACGGATGAAATCAACCCCCCCTTCAGAATGATGGATCAGCCCAGTCAACTCCTGAGTCCCTGGAGTAGACGGATGAAATCAACCCCCTCTTCAGAATGATGGATCAGCCCGGCAACTTGTGGGATAGTTGTCATCGCCATGGTAATCGCTCAAACGGGAAGGAAGCAGATGATTGGCTGGGTGTCAAAGTGGATCAAATCAAATCAAATCTATATTGGTCACATATTTATCAGATGTTATGGTGGGTGTAGAGAAATGTTTATGTTCTCAGTTCCGACAACTCAGTAGTCTAAATACCTGACAATACAAAACATATTTATCAGATGTTATGGTGGGTGGAGAGAAATGTTTATGTTCTCAGCTCCAACAACTCAGTAGTCTAAATACCTGACAATACAAAACATATTTATCAGATGTTATGGTGGGTGTAGAGAAATGTTTATGTTCTCAGCTCCAACAACTCAGTAGTCTAAATACCTGACAATACAAAACATATTTATCAGATGTTATGGTGGGTGGAGAGAAATGTTTATGTTCTCAGCTCCAACAACTCAGTAGTCTAAATACCTGACAATACAAAACATATTTATCAGATGTTATGGTGGGTGTAGAGAAATGTTTATGTTCTCAGCTCCAACAACTCAGTAGTCTAAATACCTGACAATACAAAACATATTTATCAGATGTTATGGTGGGTGGAGAGAAATGTTTATGTTCTCAGCTCCAACAACTCAGTAGTCTAAATACCTGACAATACAAAACATATTTATCAGATGTTATGGTGTAGAGAAATGTTTATGTTCTCAGTTCCAACAACTCAGTAGTCTAAATACCTGACAATACAAAACATATTTATCAGATGTTATGGTGTAGAGAAATGTTTATGTTCTCAGCTCCAACAACTCAGTAGTCTAAATACCTGACAATACAAAACATATTTATCAGATGTTATGGTGGGTGGAGAGAAATGTTTATGTTCTCAGTTCCAACAACTCAGTAGTCTAAATACCTGACAATACAAAACATATTTATCAGATGTTATGGTGGGTGGAGAGAAATGTTTATGTTCTCAGCTCCAACAACTCAGTAGTCTAAATACCTGACAATACAAAACATATTTATCAGATGTTATGGTGGGTGTAGAGAAATGTTTATGTTCTCAGCTCCGACAACTCAGTAGTCTAAATACCTGACAATACAAAACATATTTATCAGATGTTATGGTGGGTGGAGAGACATGTTTATGTTCTCAGCTCCAACAACTCAGTAGTCTAAATACCTGACAATACAAAACATATTTATCAGATGTTATGGTGGGTGGAGAGAAATGTTTATGTTCTCAGCTCCAACAACTCAGTAGTCTAAATACCTGAAAATACAAAACATATTTATCAGATGTTATGGTGGGTGTAGAGAAATGTTTATGTTCTCAGTTCCAACAACTCAGTAGTCTAAATACCTGAAAATACAAAACATATTTATCCGATGTTATGGTGGGTGTAGAGAAATGTTTATGTTCTCAGCTCCAACAACTCAGTAGTCTAAATACCTGACAATACAAAACATATTTATCAGATGTTATGGTGGGTGGAGAGAAATGTTTATGTTCTCAGTTCCAACAACTCAGTAGTCTAAATACCTGACAATACAAAACATATTTATCAGATGTTATGGTGGGTGGAGAGAAATGTTTATGTTCTCAGCTCCAACAACTCAGTAGTCTAAATACCTGACAATACAAAACATATTTATCAGATGTTATGGTGGGTGTAGAGAAATGTTTATGTTCTCAGCTCCAACAACTCAGTAGTCTAAATACCTGAAAATACAAAACATATTTATCAGATGTTATGGTGGAGAGAAATGTTTATGTTCTCAGCTCCAACAACTCAGTAGTCTAAATACCTGACAATACAAAACATATTTATCAGATGTTATGGTGGGTGTAGAGAAATGTTTATGTTCTCAGCTCCAACAACTCAGTAGTCTAAATACCTGACAATACAAAACATATTTATCAGATGTTATGGTGGGTGGAGAGAAATGTTTATGTTCTCAGCTCCAACAACTCAGTAGTCTAAATACCTGACAATACAAAACATATTTATCAGATGTTATGGTGGGTGGAGAGAAATGTTTATGTTCTCAGCTCCAACAACTCAGTAGTCTAAATACCTGACAATACAAAACATATTTATCAGATGTTATGGTGGGTGGAGAGAAATGTTTATGTTCTCAGTTCCAACAACTCAGTAGTCTAAATACCTGACAATACAAAACATATTTATCAGATGTTATGGTGGGTGGAGAGAAATGTTTATGTTCTCAGCTCCAACAACTCAGTAGTCTAAATACCTGAAAATACAAAACACGAAACCCCCCCCCCCCCAAAAAACGTTTCAAAAACAGGATTTTTGAATATGAGAAGAATACACATTATTATTATTATTATAATATAAATTGTAATCCAGACGTATTAAGAAGTAGACGGTAAATATGTAGCTACATTTATTACACAAATTAAAAACAGCAAAGGCATCACGTTCATGATATAGACACGAGGTCACGAGGTCACGAGGTCACCACCACATCGACTCAACAGACTGTAGTCAATAGGGCCGGGTAGGTAACCATCGGTTACAGAGACCACGAGGTCACGAGGTCACCACCACGTCGATTCAACAGACTGTGGTATTAGTCAATAGGGCCGGGTAGGTAACCATCGGTTACAGAGACCACAAGGTCACGAGGTCACCACCACGTCGATTCAACAGACTGTGGTATTAGTCAATAGGGCCGGGTAGGTAACCATCGGTTACAGAGACCACAAGGTCACGAGGTCACCACCACGTCGATTCAACAGACTGTGGTATTAGTCAATAGGGCCGGGTAGGTAACCATCGGTTACAGAGACCACGAGGTCACGAGGTCACCACCACATCGACTCAACAGACTGTAGTCAATAGGGCCGGGTAGGTAACCATCGGTTACAGAGACCACGAGGTCACGACCACGTCGATTCAACAGACTGTGGTATTAGTCAATAGGGCCGGGTAGGTAACCATCGGTTACAGAGACCACCAGTAGAAAGGGTTTGTTGTCCATTTCATCAAGTTAAAAATAAAATTTAAAAATATATTTAAAAAAAAGGGGTCATTCTGCTATTAGTAAAGTGTTTTTTTTGTATGAACTGCAGATTGCCCCTTTAAGCATGGCCCCCCCCAACAAACAGGAAGCGCTAACACACAAGGAGCTAGTCGGCTATCCTGCCCGACAACAGCCGGCGATGTCCAATCAAATAAAAGCATAGAAACTCATCAGTCCTTTTTTTTTTTTATAGAGAGAAGAGAAGCTGTAGACGACACCTTTGGTAAATATGAAGAAACAGGCCCGTTTTATGTAATCCATCTGATATCAGAAAGGTAAAGAATAACGAACATTTATTCTGTAATACTGTAATTATTATGCAACATGTCAAGTTAAAGAGAGTATGTGAAATGAAAGGCGTTGAATATATTAGCCTCCTAAATGGCACCCTATTCCCTATTTAGTGCACTACTTTTGACCAAAAAGCCCCCTATGGCACTATGGGCTCTGGTCTAAAATAGTGCGCACTATATAGGGAATAGGGTGCCATTTGGGATGCACATTAAGCCACAGAGGTACAGTCAGCATTGGGGATCCTGGAGTTGCTATAGTAGAATACATGAAACGTCTCCTCCGCTAGTCGATGAGATTACATTCTGAAGATGATCGGTGAACCAACTCCACGTTGGTCCACAGCTGAAGCTCTTGGATCGTCTGATTGGTTGTAGAAGTAACAGTCTCGGTACGTATAGAGGCGGTGGAGGAAAAGGTCCCCCCCATCCCCCCCCAACCCCCCACCCCCACCCGACTCGTACCTTCGATGTGAAGGAATCAAGGAA